>NC_141991.1:8020442-8320442 GCF_049901715.1 Pseudonaja textilis
AAACTCCTCCCTCCTCACAGACACACATGAAACAAACAGTGCACAACATCTCAGACAAGATCCTCACCGAAGCCGAAACCAATGTCCTTTCAAACGGATTCACCTTTGCTGTTGTTCCCAAACACATCCCCACAGAAACCATCATATGCAGAGTTGAAACCAGCCTGACCAAAACCAACCCTGATGATGCTAATAGAATCAGACTTGAAATCACCAACATCCTCTGCACTAGCAAACCACCCAAAAGCAACTTATCCAAAGAAGAACAAACTGCACTTCTTAACCTAAAAGAAGACACCAGCATAATAATCCTACCAGCAGACAAGGGCAACGAGACAGTGGTTATGAACACATCTGACTACCAAACCAAGTTAACCAACCTACTCCAAGACCCCACTTACAAACCCCTAAAAACAGACCCCACCACCTACCTAGAAAAAACCACCAGTTCCAAAATAAAAGCCTCCCCCATCAGTGAAGTAATCCAGCAAAGAATCATACCCAGAGAGAAATCAACCAGATGCCCTAAGCTTTATGGTCTCCCCAAGATACACAAAGAAAGAACCCCACTTAGACCAATAGTCAGCTCCATAGGCTGACTCTACAAAACCTAGCCAAATTTCTTGCCAAACAACTACAACCCTACGCAGAATCCATCAACTCACACGTAAGAAACTCATTCCAGTTCATCGAGATCATAAAGAAACAAAACTTACAACCCAGCGACCTACTAGTGAGCTTCGATGTCATATCCCTCTTCACCCAAGTGCCAATAAAAGAAGCCTTGACAGCCATCCAAAACAAATGCAACACCCCCCCCAAGCACATCCTAGATCTGACCAACCACTGCCTATCCAATACATACTTCACCTACAATGGACAAAAATACAAACAAATAGAAGGAGCACATATGGGGTCACCCCTCTCACCTGTCATCACAAACCTCTACATGGAACACTTTGAAACACAAGCTCTAGAAAAATATGATCAAAACCCCAAACTCTGGCTCAGATACATAGATGACACCTTCATAATCTGGCCACACAGGAAAGAAAAACTGAACAACTTCCTCACACACCTCAACAGCCTACACCCCAAAATACAATTCACCATGGAAACAGAAGCTAACAATCAACTTCCCTTCCTAGATGTCTTGGTATACAAAAAATCCAATGGCTCCCTAGGACACACAATCTACCAGAAGAAAACACATACAAACCGCTATCTACACGCACTCTCACACCACCACCCAGCACAGATCAATTCTGTAGCCGAGACACTCATCTCCAGAACAAAATGCTTAGCCAACGAACAACACCTAAAAACCGAACTACACACTCTCACTAACGTACTAACAGCCCATGAATTCCAAAGAAAGAAGATTACCCACCTAATCCAAAAAGAAACCCCAACCAAAATCCAAGACAGAGAACAAGAGAATGGCAAAGCTCTCCTCCCATATATAAAAGGCACTACAGAAAAAATCAGCAAGATCCTCCAAAAACACAACATTAAAACAGCATTCTGCACAAACAGAAAAATATCCACAATCCTAAGAAACCCTAAAGACAAAATCGAGTTAGAAAACTAAGGAGTATACAAAATCCCTTGCACCGCCTGCCCCACCACATACATTGGACAAACCAGCAGAAGAATAAGTGCATGCATTGAAGAACATAAAAACTCAATCAAAAAAGAAGAACCAACCTCTTCCCTGGTCCAACACCTGAAAGCCACAGGACATGAGATTGACTTTAAAAATACCAGAACTATTGCCAAAACCGAACACTTCAACAACAGAATAATCAGAGAAGCCATAGAGATAGAAAAACACCCACACAATATGAATAAACAAGATGACACCTCCTGCCTACCAGCCATTTGGAAACCCTCCCTCATGAACAGATGAATACCTAACATGAAGAATGACACCGGACCCACACCCATGAGAGCCACACAAGATGCCACCACCACACTTCCACATAGAAAGCAGACTCACACCAATACAGAAGATGAGACATGACCATGGATCAGAAGCTGCACTGCAGCTGCATCACTACCCACTTCAAACCCCTCCGAGCCATACATGAAGCGAACTGACACCCACCATGAAGATGCAGCACGCCCACGAACTCGAAGCCAAACAGCAGGATCACAGCTCACCAGCTCAAATCCCCCAGCAACTAAGACTAACCTGAGCACAACCAAGCCCCCACCTGAACAGAACACACCTCCAGCCAATCAGAACATGGCCAACCCCCAACCAATGAGAACACAGCCAAACCCCCAACCAATGAGAACACACCCCACCCAATCAGAATACAGCCAAGCCCCCACCCAATCAAGTCACACCGCCGCTAGCAGTTAAAGGGAAGAAGCAGCTGCAAGCTCACATCACTCTGAGAAGCATAGAGCCAAAGACACAAGCCTGAAGATGATGAATGAGACTTTATCGAAACGTTGACTAGATACTTCCAATCTTACGCGGGAGAAAATCCGAATAACCAAAGATCCACGTATATGTATATACATATACATACATACATACATACATTTATGTGTGTGTGTGTGTGTGTGTGTGTATGTCTCACCTGTGTCCATGAGGTGAGAGTCCAAGTTTCCAAAGGAATATAAACAAGCAGACAGGACCAGTAATGACAGGGTTAAATTCCTTTGGCTGGAGAAGTCCTTGGCAGTCTCCCACAAGCTGCCTGCCAAGTCCGATAATAAAGCAAGAACATAAATCCCAGGCAAATGCCACACACAGAATTTGTCGAAGCTTCTATCCCAAATTAACAAGTTGTCCTGAATGAGAATCCAGAGCTAACACGCCCACTTTTATTCCCTGGTGGGGCGTGTCAGTCTCTCATCTCAGTCCCTGATTTGTCCTTTCCTTCTACGTTGCATCTCACGCCTATGCCTGCGTCTTTGCCTCGCATCAAACCAACATTCCTCAGTTTGATCCTCAGCCAGAGGCTCCGCTACGCTCTCCTGATTATCTGCCGACACCTGAGGCACAACCAGGGAGGAAGGTCCTGAGGAGGAAGGCAATTCCAAATCCTCCAGCAAAGCAGGCTCAAACCTCAGAGCCAAATATATATATATATGTTGTGACTCCGAGATTTGAACCTGATCAGTCAGCAGATGTGGGTTCGAGTGATGAAGAAGATCTGGCACTGAGATTGGAGCCTGCATTATTAAGTGACTTAGAGGGGAGTCAAGTAGAGGGAGAGGAGTTGGATCTGAGATATGAGCCTGATTTATTGAAGGTTTCAGAGTCCACTCCCTCCCCTGAATCTACTTCCCTGATTGCACCTCAGGTGTTAACTGTTAATCAGAAAAGTGTGTCAGAGGCTTCAAGCGGTGATGAAACTGCCGGATGCTGGTTGGATGCCAGAACTAGGAGAAGATTGAGACGTCAATCTCAATTAGAAAAGAGACGTCCAGCAAAGGATTAATTAATGAGACTGACACAGCCTCTCTCAGAGGATATAAGGGAGCGTACGAGTTTGTAATCTTTGCTGGAAACAATTTTGCCTTGGAAATAAGTGCGTCTGACTGCAGCGTTGTGATTTATGAACTATACAGAATTGCCAGACAGATTCTAGGAGAATTGCCAAAGGACTGTGATAACAGAGCAATTGAATCTTCTGTCTCTGGTTTTGTTTGCGTAAAGTATTTGAACTCTGTAACTTGAGATTCTCACCTGTGGATACAGGTGGGAGAGAACATATATATATATAAATATATAATTTGTTTTCTGAGGTTCTCGCAGGTATTTGTATGTGGATCTTTGGTTATTCGGGTTTTCTCCCGAGTAAGATTGGAAGTATCTAGGCAACGTTTCGATGAAGTCTCATTCATCATCTTCAGGCTTGTGTCTTCGGCTCTGTGCTTCTCAGAGTCTAATTATATAATTAATATAACACATATTAATTTTAATCACAGGAAATACGTTGTTTTAATAGAAGAATCCAAACAGGTTATTTGCTCAATCTGTGATCGAAGATTACAGAATACAGAATAAGAAAGTTGAACGAGACCTTGGAGGTCTAATCCAACTTCCTGCTCTGGCAGGAAACCCTTTACCATTTCAGGCAAATGGTTGTACTTTTGTCATACATCTTCTTACAAACTTCCTACATTGGAGCATTCATAACTTCTGGAAGCAAGTTGTTCCATGATTAATGATTCCAACTGTTAGGAAATTTCTCCTTAATTCTAGGTTGCTTCTCTCCTTGATTAGTTTCCATCTGTTGCTTCTTGTCCTGCTTTCAGGTGCTTTGGAAAATAGGTCGACTCCCTCTTCTTTGTGGCAACCCCTTTGATACTGGAAGACCACTATTATGTCTCCCCTAGTCCTTCTTTGTGTAAGAAAGAGGTCAATAGCTTTCTTATACAATTCACATTCAAATATTTATCGTATTTATTTATATATCAAACCTCTTAACGTCCATCTCCCTCACATAATAGATCTGTTTTGTCTATCTCTGGAGTCTGACAAATACAAGTCTGTTTATTATAAGGGTTTTGCTTAAATCTTCCCTATTTAACCATTCTGTCAAGCTGCTCAAATGTCTTAAGATACTTCCACATTGAAATAATCGCCAATTTGGAAATACATTTATAATGGTTCATCCATTTCACTGTGCCATCCTTACAGAGCATCACTATATTTTTCTCAGTTTCAAGATCTGAATTCATTCTGCAGCAATCTTTTTAGCTTGTTCTCCTGTAGCACAAGAGATCAGAAGACCACATATCCTAATTGTGATGACTCAGGAGTGGCACAAAGGCAACACATTCAAATAAGCAAGAAGAGTCCCTTTATTATCTCCAACTTAGCCCCAATGTCCAGGTTACCTTTAGCTGGAGACAAACTCTCTCAGGAATAGTCTTTAAGTGGAGGAAATTCATTCCAAAAACAAAGTACATACAAACTGTAACTAAAAATCCAAACAAACCATGCTGCAGTAATTGACTTGACAGAGGGCAGGAGAAGGAATTGCAGACTTGAAAGCAAACACAGTTGGGAAGATGCCAGGAACACAGATAAGCCTCGATGATACCAGATAATTCATAATTTGCTCCCAACAAGTTGCTGTGTGAAGCTTCCCTTTTTAAACACCGTGTTCCCAGGTGCAGCTAATGAGGGAAATCAGAGTCCTTTCTTCCCCTGTAAGCCATGCCACTCATGTTGCTTCTCCATTCCTTCCTGCGTGCAATAGGCTATAGAAGGGGTGGGCCTGGGTCTTCCTCCGAATACCCTCTCCCTTGCTCTACCTCTTCCCTGCTCTGCCCAGCTGGACTGTGCCCTTCCACAGTTTCTTCCACAGCCAACCGAGCCAACTCCCATGCCCCTCCCAATCAGATTCCGACAGGGGCATGAGACTAATATAGTTTGTCAGTTGTGTAATTCAAGAAGTCTTTAACTGAAATTTTGTCTCTTCCAAAAGACAGAATTTGGGGAGTCTTATTACATTCCATAAATGTAATACAATAATTTGGCATGGGCCTAACACAGAGTCTTGAGTACCACATTGCATGCTTCCTTTTGTGTAATTTAATTTCTTTGAGGACTACACACTAACTGCTCTTGGCCAACCAAAACTCTGTCTAAAGTCTTCCTGTTCTTCAACAAGAAATAATTGGCTCATCTCTCCACTCTCAGCTCTAATCAAGAGGATCCTAGCATATACAGTATTTTAACAAGAATGTCTAATAGACCAGGAGGTCTGTAAATTATCTTTTATTCTTTTTTTAATATGTATTGTAATTATGTATTGGTATGTGTAGATAAACCTGCCAATAGAGAACACACCACTATTAGGGATAATTTTTTGAATATTTTATCTGGTAGAAAAATCCTCTCAAGGGTCTTTATTGCCCTTCAAACCATTTATGATGAACTTTAAGGATAAAAAATAATGAGCAAGTGGGCTAAAATGTTTACCATTGAAAATATCATTATTTTTGTTAACATTATATTCAAAGGATGATTTCCCACCTCTGCTATGCCTTCCTTTTTAAAGAAGACCCTTTGAACATAGTCTGTCCTGACCTTCCCAAGCATGAAACAGAAGACCCAAAGCAATGATGAGGATGTCATGAGAGGATATTGTGTTTTGATCTTTGCCTCTTAAACACTGTAGATCCCAATTCCTAACCATTTCACCTAGAATGGACACATTGAAAAGCAGTTCTTCAATTTCAAATTGAAGATATGGATGGATCTATCAAAAAGAGGCTTACCACCCCATTGAAATTAACTGTAGTAAAACACGTGCATACAAACCTGAGGGACTTTGTAGGTGCCTACTAATGTTGACATCTGGATGGAGATGTCATCGTTAGCTGCATCAACAAGAGCCAAAAGGTGGTCCTTCCTTCCACAACTGTAGTTGGGAATATTGGCTTCTCCCATTGAGAACATATCTAGCAAGGCATCTGAAGTCAGAAGTCGGTCCAAATAATTATCATGGATGTTGTAGCCAAGTGTGAGATTTTTCAAAAGCCCAGGAATCTTGTTGACCAATTGAACATTAAAAACGTAGCGTAGTACTCTAAACCTTTCAATAGGGAAACTAACATAAAAATGTTTATGTTATCATCATCATCATTACAATCAAAAGCAAAATACCATTTCAATTTTATTTCTCTTTGCCTTTTGATCAGTGATGGGTTTCCAAATTTTTTCCTACCAGATCTATGAGTAGTTCTATGCATGCGTGTGCACGCCTAACAAGTGCTTTGCACGCTCTTTCAGGGCTCAAAGACCCACTCCTTTCGGAACACTGGTGAGTCAGCTAAGCCAAAAACAAGGGAATATAGGAGAGCTAATGGTGGGGGCAGGTGGGTGAGTCTAGTCAGAGGTGGTATTTGCCAGTTCTTCAAACTAGTAAAAATCTCCGCTACTGGTACAAGAGAACCAGTCCAAACTGCCTGAATACCACCTCTGCTTCTGAGGCTTAAGCCAATATTGATCCAAATCAAGAGTCAAATGATAGTTCCCCAACACCTTTTCTTTTTAATAAGTATTGGGAAGATCAGCTGGAGACAGTTTTCCACTAAGCTTAAGAATCATAAATAAACTGTTATATCAGCCTTGGTGGTGCAGTGGTTAGAGTGCAGTACTCCAGGCTACTTTTCCTGCTTGCTGCCTGCCTGCAATTTGGCAGTTCCAATCTCACCAGACTCAAGGGTGACTCAGCCTTCCATCCTTCCAAGGTGGGTAAAATGAGGAGCCAAATTGTTGGGCGCAATATATTGACTTTGTAAATTGCTTAGAGAGGGCTGTAAAGCACTGTAAAGCAGTATATAAGTCTAAGTGCTATTGGTGTTTGTAAAAGCATAATTTTCAACTGCCAAGTAACTAGGATTCAAAATCATTCAGTCATTAAAATACAATCATTGTTATAGGAAGAGGTTGTTTCATAAGTGATCGAGAAAAGCAGTTGTAAAATCAAGTCATTCTCTGTTCCTATAAGGATCAGGTATTAAGTATGAAAGAGTGGTTGTAAAAATATATAAATGGGCTGGGCAGAGGCAACTACACCTCATTCACTAGCTACTTTAAACTACAGTTACAATAACTCATGAGAGGACCAGGAAGGAATCTGACTTTTAAAGATATTTTTTCCTGCCCCATTTCTGGATTCGAGCTTTTTCTACAAAATAAGTCAAAAGAGAGGAACAATGGAAATTAAAACAGTTCAAGAAATTAGACAGGTCCTACGATATAGGCAATAAGTAAAATAAGAAGAAAAGAATGTGAATGTTAGAAGAGCAAATAGAGGGTTAGTGTTACATCACCACACTAAATGACTTACATGTCAAACTGACAATAAGGAGCCCCGTTGAAAGGCATCGTTGTTGTACGCACTATGTTTGTTCTAGTGGTGATTATACTAATGAGATGGTCTCCTGGCCTGTAATAGCTCCATTGTTTTTCACTACGCGGGAGCTTCAAATTCAATGGGCACTTCATTCCAAGCCTCCCAGAAACTGGCTTGGATAGAAGGAACAGAAATAGAAGCAGAAGATCCATAATTCATAGGTCTGAATCAATCCTTTTCCTGTTTCTAAGGAAGAACAAGAAGAAGAGTTAGATGAATTTAAAGCACCTTCCCAATTTGCAAATTCTACAAGCTTTCATGAATCAGACAGAGACAAACCAAGCTTCACCTGGAAAAGACAGAAAGTACATTCAATAGCACAGTCCCTACCTGTCCCCAAACTTGTGCCACAATCTGTATGAGTGAGGCATATATCCTTTTCTGATGCAAGATGTTGATTCTGTCTGATGTTTACCTCAGGGACAATCACTGGAGAACAAGCAGATGAGATCTAAGAGGCCAGAATTTTGAAAATTATATAGAGAAGCAACTTCTCCTCTGGGGAGCCCAAACTTCTCCAGAGCTCCATTTCCAGAAGAGTAGCTGGAAAAAGGAAAATCAAAGCTCCATCCCTGGGGACACTGTTCTCTATTGATTGTGGGCCTTCTTGTCGGGTCTTGTCCAGATAGTGATGCTGGATGAAAATAATTCAACACCCAGATGACTTTTGTTGTTTTTCCATTGGGAAAGTTCATCCATCCAGAGCTATGGAGTTTGGTGATATTCCAGGTTGGTGGCATTCCAGGGGTGGGATTCAAATTTCTTAATGGTTCTGTGGGTGTGGCCTAATTTGTGGGTTTGGCTATGTGGTCATGTGACTGGGGGGGCAGTGGCTTGATGACTGGGTGTGGTCGTGTGACTGGGGTGGAATGGCTAGGTGACTGGAGAGGGCAGGGCAGGTGGCCATGTGAATGGCAAAGAAATTTAAGTGGTCCTCGCTTGATGGGCAGGACCTTGATTAGTGGCTAGTTGCTTAGCAAGTGTTTTTCCCCAGTTTTCAAGGCCTGGGTTGCACTGGGCAGGTGGCCATGTGAATGGCAAACCAAATTTAAGTGGTCTTCGCTTAACGGCCTACAGGGAGGGCAAGGCGAGGTCCGGGAATGTGGCCATTTGACTGGCTGGGCATGGCTTGTATGTAAATATTATAAATATTTATATAATTATTGATTTTTTTTGTGAAAAAAGAGCAAGTTTTACCCAAAAGCAGGCAAAGCAGGCAGGCAGATTGAGTTGCTCACAGAATCACAGATTCAGTTAGATGACTGTGTTCCTGCCATCGGATAGCTGAGTCGACACTGTTTCAGTGCTAAGCAAGGTTCCTCTCTGCTTAAAAGTAGAGTCGAAGATCTTAAAAAGTAGCTTTGGGAATGCTAGGAATGTTGCACTTAGCAAAGAGTTCCACAAACAGGATACCCACCTCTGTAACAACTCAGCCTTTAAAAGAAAACCATACTTTTGTTTCTCCAATTCTTATATGACCATTTTAATCTAGTAGTTTGAATAAAACACCACCATAAAGTAATATAAGAGGAATTAGTATTCTGTGGTATTCATGTGTTGCTAAACTGTAATTCCCAGGATACCAGTAATCAATGATAATATTCTTGCACTCCAACAATATTGGGCCGCCAGGGTGATTATCTAGGCACTTGAGGAATGCATTGTTTTCCCTGCTCGCCTTTCTGCTAGCAGCTAAAAAAACCAATGGAGTATCTTTTTAGTTGACACATTCAAGAGTTCAACCATGATCTCCACTCCTTTCCAATGTCCATCGGACCTGAGTTATAATTTTTATGACAATTATTTGAACCCCACAATGACTTCGGGTGCTCTGCTGGACCAGCTCTCAGATTGGGAGGCTAATGTTCCTACCTACAGTTGTGGAAAGCTGAAGGATGCTTGTCCTTGAAGGGACTAAGATTGATATCTCTTCTCAAATTGTCACCATGTTTCCCCCTTAAAAATCCACAGCTTTGTGCCAATGTTTTATAGCCTACTTCCCATGTCTGGAGGTCAGAAAGAAGAAGTGCAATGAATGAGCTGAATTATTAGAAAAACTGATACTTCCTGTGCCCAGGTTTCTCTGTCCAAGAGCAGAAAAATGGTGTATGGTTCTTCATAGCAACTCCCATTTTATAATAATTTTACTTTTCTTGTTGGTCTACAATAAATCAGCTCACACTATTGCATATAACAGATAATTAAAAGTTGGAAGGGACCTTGTAGGTCATCTTGTCCAACCCTCCACCCAAACGGGAGACCATACACCATTTCTGACAAATGGAAGTCCAATTTCTTCTTGAAAGTCTCAAGTGATGGCACTCCCACAACTTCCGAGGGCAAGTTGTTCCATTGGTTGATTGTTCTCACTGTCAGAAAGTTTCTCCTTATTTCCAGGTTAAATCTCTCCTCGTTCAGTATCCATCCATTATTCCTTGTCTGGCCTACAGGCGCTTTAGAAAACAGATGGACTGGTTCCTCAGCTCCAGTGGCCTAGAGGTGGAGCTCTTGCCTCACAATTGAGAGGCTGTGAGTTCAATCCTAGGCAGATCTCCTGCTCAAGCAGGGGGTTGGACAAGATTACATCCAAGGTCCCTACCAACTCTGTTATTCTACTATTCCCTGTAGCAGCCCGTCAAATATTGGAAGACTGCTATCATGTCTTCCCTCTTTACTAGACTTGCCAAGCCCAGTTCCTGTAAACGTTCATCGTATGTTTTCGCCTCCAATCCTCTAATCATCCTGGTTGCTCTTCTCTGTACTTTTTCTAGAGTCTCAACATCTTTTTTATAATGTGGCAACCAAAACTGGATGCAGTACTCTAGGGGTGGCCTTACTAAAGCTTTATACAGTGGTATTACTACCTCACTTGACCTTGAATGTATCTCTCTGTTAATTAGCTCTCTTTGGCTGCTGCTGCACACTGCTGGCTCCTATTTAGCTGGTTGTCCTCTGAGACTCCAAGATCCCTCTCACAGTTACTGCTATAGAGCCTGGTTTCACCCAGTCTCTATGTGTACTTTGGGTTTTTCTTGCCTAAGTGTAAGGCTCTAGTTTTGTCTCCATTGAATTTCATTTTGTTAGATACGGCCCAGGGTTCTAGTGTGTTAGGATCCAGCTGGACCATACTGTTAACATCATCTTTTCACTCTTTTTCAGCTCAGCACTGCTTTGGAAAAGCAACATTTAGTGGAACTCATGCCCTTTCCACTTCTAAAATTTGTTGAAATACAGCGTTTCCCTTTTCCTATTCAAACATCAATTTTCATTAGAAGGCTGGAGAAGATTGCACAGAAAGATGACAGACTCTCCCACAGGAGGAGATTGAAAGCATCTTGTCCATAAAACCACCTCACTAACTGTATGATGTAGACCAGGACATTGGTATTTGATTAGTTCCAAGAAGGTGTCTATGGAGATTCTCAGCCATCCATGTCAGAGTTATCCCAAAGATACTTTTTCAAGAGGCAACTGGGTTTTCTTGTTTGAATACTTTCTTTCAACAGTTCCAAGAAGACACCACACCAATTTGTACTATTCGGGTGACCCTAATGACACAGAAAATTATCCAGGTGGCCTCAATGACTTGCTCAAAGAATGCAAATGACCAGCTGTCTGCAATTATAAATCCTTCCATTCCCCACCACCCACTCAGAGCTGAAGAAGCTTCTTGGATAAGAAGTGAAACATCTTCAAAGATAGACAAGAAAGTTCAGTTGTCTCTTGAAAAAGCATCTTGGAGATAACCATGACCTGGATGATTGGGAATTTGCAAAGACATTCAGTCAAGATCAAATTGAGATTCTTTTGATAGCTCCAAGAAAGGTTTGAGGAAGGCTGAGAACCTCTTGGATGCTAGAAAGATAGAAAGTGATAATACAGTGAAGGAGGAAGAATAAGTCTCATAGATAAGACCAGGGCCTATCTTCATTTCCTAATGACAATTTTTGGACTCTTTTGTTTGGATTCTTTGGACTGTCCAAAAGCAGAATATGGTGATGCATGAATTACCACAGCTTGTGATTGAGTGTTTAGGGCCAATTTCACTTCTGCCTGACATTAATGGGACATTCAACCATCCCATTCTGTAGAAATTCTTGTATAAAAATCTTATCATGCTCTGTTAGCTGCTTTCTTCTTTAACTTATTTATAATAACTTAGTTGACTAGTTGCTGAATCCAGATTATATGATTCCTAATGTGATCTTGAATCCAATATTGCAAAGTACGCCAACTACAGATAAACGATGATACAACTAAAATAATGGAAATTTTAGGGCACCACCAACATATATTTTTGACATCAGCACAAGATTCTCATTTCACAAATATCATGTTTCAAAAACCTGATATCAGGTAGGCTAAAGGCCCAGGACAGATATACCATCTTAAGAATTGAAAAGAGCTGAGTGAACATCTAGGAATTCTACTAGATAAGGATGTGGAACAGAATCTTGCATCAGCCTTTTAATCACTTCAACCAAAATTGTTGGTCTGCTTAGGTATGGAGAGCAGCTGGGAGTATTTTCAGTGTGGCTTGTTGGAAAATGCTGAGACTTAAAATCCTTCTGTCTCACATTTCTTCTTTTCTTCTGGTTGTCAGCTGCTCCTTCATATTCAGGTCTGGCCTCAGAATGATTATGTAGCATTTAGGGATGAAGATGCAGCCGAGCAGCCCAGCACTGGAGGCCAAGATGGAGAAGATCTGCACAGCCACCATGTATTTCCCTTTGGTGCTTAGGTAGGTGGGCACAAAAGTCACCCAGACACTGCAGAAGACCAGCATGCTGAAGGTTATAAGCTTGGCTTCATTAAAAGCCCCAGGCAGGTTCCTGGCCAGGAAAGCCACTATGAAACAGATGGTGGCCAGGAAGCCCAGGTAGCTGAGGGTGATGTAGAACATGACAATGGAGCCTTCATTGCATTGCAGGATGATCTCTCCAGGTTGAGAGTGAAAGTCCAAGTCAGGGAATGGGGGAGAAGCTCCAAGCCAGATGGAGCAGAGGATAATTTGGACAGCAGAACAAGAAAGGATGATGGAATTGGCTAAGCTCTTCCCCAACCATCTCTTCACTCGGTTTCCTGGTTTTGTGGCCAGGAAAGCTAGTGCCACTGTGATTGTCTTGGCCAAGAGAGAGAAATGGCAACTGAGAAAGTGATGCTGAAAACCATCTGCTGGAAAAGACAGGTGACTTTCCTTGGTTGACCAATGAAGAGAAAAGGAGACAAGAAGCAAAGCAAGAGGGAGACCAGGAGGATAAAAGAGAGGTCACGATTGTTAGCTTTGACAATGGGAGTTTCTAGGTATTGAAAGAATATCACTAAGACAAAACCTGAAGTCAGGAACAAGAATAGGGCAAAGGAGACCAGGATGATGCCCAGATATTCTTCATACAATAGGAAGGATACAGCTTTGGGAATACATTGAACTCGGTCCTCATGTGGATATTTATCTTCCGGACAGTTCATGCATTGATCCATATCTGAGAAAACAACAAAGCAACATTTCTTTAACCTTCTGTCCTTTTACATTTCAAGAAATACTTTCTTGCCACAACAGTTGATACCATAAGTATTTTTAAAGAAGCATTTGTTTAGAATTGAACCAAAAAAATTCTGAAGAATATAATTTTCTATCTCTATGTTTGTTTGTCATCTCTCTCTCTCAGACACACACACATCTATATCTATCTACCTATCAAGCTAGGTACCATCATTTATCATCACCCATCTATCTATCTATATATCTTTCACCCATCCTTATCTATTATCTATCTATCTATCTATCTATCTATCTATCTATCTATCTATCTATCATCTATCATCTATCATCTATCTATCCATCATCATCATCTATCCATCATCCATCCATCCATCCATCCATCCATCTATTATCATCCATCCATTAGCTATCTAGCTATCATCATCCATCTATCATCATCCATCCATTGTCTGTCTGTCTGTCTGTCTATCTATCTATCTATCTATCTATCTATCTATCTATCTATCTATCTATCTATCAGCTGTCTATCTATTGAGCTATTTATCTATCTATCATCTATCTATCTGTCATCATCATCCATCTATCCATCTATCCATCTATCCATCTATCTATCCATCCATCCTATCTATCTATCTATCTATCTATCTATCTATCATCGATCAGCTATATCTATATTGCTAAGGTGTATCAAATTGGGGGAAGTTCTAGGAAATGAATAATTTCCTCCGAAACGTGCAGATATTTGATAGGAAGCTACATTATTAGAAGTGAGAAAATGAAATAGTTAACTTTTCTAGGGAAACATCCTCGGTTCTACCAGATGACACATGTTAATATACTGGATCCCAAAGATGTTTTATTTTATAAAACCTAGTTAACTTAAAGAGAAAACTAGTCCTGCAAGTAAGCAGAAATGGCTGCTGGCAGCAATGGTAAAATGTGTCAAATGAAGTGCAGTCATAACTGTCCACTTCATTGTGGAGCAGCAACACCTTCCAAGTAAGCCTCAAGGGGAAGCCCATGGAGAATGCATCAAAATTAGCCTTTTATTATTATTTTAGGTGGACCTAAAATAGCGCCTTGAGTTTCCAAGAATGTTCCTAGAAATAAAGACGTGGAAGATCACATTCAAAAATAAAAAGCAGAAGAGATATTGAGTCTGGGTGTAATAAAGTTTGTTCAATATTTCACACTTCTGTCTCTATCCAGTTTCTCCTTTAAGAATTTTTTTCTACTATTCTTTCCTTTAGATCATAAATTGTGCAGTATGAAAATTAACAAGAAAGCAGCTAAGCAGCTAAGCTTCAAACTGTTTTTTTAATTTGCAGTTCCATATTAACACTGTGGATGAATCCACTTCTACAAGCCCTTCCATTATCTTCAGCCGGAGCACCTTCTTGAATAGAGATGGTCCCAACTGGACAAGGAATGCAGTCATAGCAGCAAACTGGCTCTCCTTCTCGAGCTTGCTTCACAGACCCTGGTTGACATTTTTCCACACATTTGGACTGAGGAAGAGACTAAGCAGAAAAACAGGGAATTAAAAAAAAATATTAGCACTAACCAGCCTGACATGCTGACATGTTCTTGAAATAAGATTTAAAGTGACTGCTCAGTTTCTAGAACTGTAGTGATATGACAAAGATGTGAGGTCATTAGAACATGTCCCTCAAAAATCTTGAGCCAGGGATCTTTTGCTGCAGCATCTGGGTGATGGATACGAGTTGTCAGAAGGACATATTTATAAGGTGTAACTAGGTATACAAGACAAGGTCCTTTCTGCTGAATAACTTCAATAAGATAACAACAACAGGCATGGAAGAACAAATTTGTTCCACGCTAGTTGAACAATAATATATCTGAATTACAAATTTGTATAATTAGTATAAAACTAATACAAAGTTTGTTATTTGGAGACTTCATTCCCCCCCAAGAGACTTGAGGAGGCTAACAACCAAGATAAACATTTGCATTCAAGGGTTTTCAGAAAAGGTGCTCTCTTGTAGAAGTAAAGGCCAAATCTAAGGAGAAATTCCTTTCAAATTGTCCCTCATTATATCGGATATCAGGAAAGGCTTTTCTCTTCAAATTTCTAAATTCTATCATATCACAAGACCTAAAATGGACACCTAGCATGAAATATGTCATCAAAAAAGCACAACAAAGAATGTTCTCTCTACGCCAACTCAGAAAGCTCAAACTGCCCAAGGAGCTGCTCATCCAGTTCTACAGTGGAATGATTGAGTCTGTCATCTCTACTTCTATAATTGTCTGGTTTGGTTCTGCAACCCAACAAGACAGATACAGACTTCAGAGAGTAATTAGGACTGCAGAAAAAACAATTACTACCCACCTGCCTTCAATCGAGGACCTGTATGCTTCACGAGTCAAAAAGAGGGCTGTGAAAATATTTAGAGACCCCTCACATCCCAGACAAAAACTGTTTCAACTCCTACCCTCAAAATGGTGCTGTGGAGCACTGCACACTAGAACAATTAGACATAAGGACAGTTTTTTCCCAAAAACCATCACTCTGCTAAACAAATAATTCCCTGAACACTGTCCAACTATTTACAAAGTCTGCACTACTATTACTATTAATCTTCTCATCACTCCTTATCACCCACACCCTCCAACTTGTGATTTTATGACTGTACCTTTGTCGCTTGTATCCTTATGATCTATATTGACTGTTTCCTGGTATGATTTGATTGCTTATTGTACGCTGTGACTATTATTAAGTGTTATACCTTATGATTCTTGACTCTTGATGAATGTAACTTTTCTTTTATGTACAATGAGAGCATTTTCACCAAGATAAATTCCTTGTGTGTCCAATCAGACTTGGCCAATAAATAATTCTATTCTATTCTATTCTATTCTATTCTATTCTATTCTATTCTATTCTATTCTATTCTATTCTATTCTATTCTATTCTCTGCGTCAAAGTCATGTTTCAATGCTTCCGTTTTCTGGGTCAGGGCATAGCAGAACATCATTATAACTCCATGGGAACTCACAGCTTTGGACCTCCTTCCTAGGAGCAGAAGGTTTATTGCTCTTTCTCACTGGGTGAAAAAGAGGCAGGGATAACTCTGGCCAGGTCTGAGTTGCTTCAATATATCTTTACTGACAATTCATGGGACACTCACCCCAACAAGAACAAGATGAATCCTGATTACAAAGCTTATTTCCCACTGGAACCAAAAGGGCCTTCATCTAGTTTAAATTCAATTTCATGAACTCAGGCAGTAATCCACAAAATTGCCTTCTTCTTTTACAATCAGAGGACAACCTCAGGCTATCATTCCTAGCATGTGAAGGTCTTTTACCATTTTTCTCGTGGCTTCTCCATTTCAACAATAAGCCATGGTGAATAAACTTAGCCCAATGAAATAGCTCGCAATCCTTTGGAAAAGAGAGAAAAGACATAAATGTTTCTCTCACCTTGTTGTGCAACTTTAGCCATGACAAAAGATCTTGATTGATCATAATTCTCTTTCTTTCAAAAGTCACCATTTTCTTTTTGATGACAGACTTCTTAGGGAAATACAGCCAGCTCACAATCTTCAGGTTAGCTGCTAAATCTCCATTTTGGTCCAAGTACAGTTGGTATATGGAAAGATTGAGAAACTCATTCTTCTCCAGAAAGGGTTGAAACTAGAATGGGAACATCCAGAAATTTTAAAAGCAGTAAACATGGCAACTTATCCCTTTTTCTTCTTTCTTCTACTACATTGGTCTAATTTGTAAATAGTCCTGTTTGGGAGAATAGGTTTTACCAGTAAAAATTAAAAAGAAAAGTTCAGCAAAATTTGTCAATAATACTGACAATTCATGTATTAGACATATTATATATGGAAAAAATATATGTATTTTCCTATTATACCTAAGAAATTATACAACCAAAGAAACTTCATCTTTCTTCTTAATTTGACCTTTTTGAAAGTTATCTGAACACTTATATAAGTATATCATGTTTTTGTAACTTGTTATTCTACAAAGTTAAAAATATTATGTTCTTAGCCGAAGTGGGGATTTTAATTTGGCTTGAGATTTCATGTCAGGAATACTAGGTCATCCTGGCATTGTTTTTGTGATGGAAGTCCCTAGAAATCCTATGTGTGAGAAACAGGAAGAATTATGTAACCTTTTATAGGTGATATATTATAAATATTTGTAACCACCTGAAAGACAGTGTTTCCTTTCTCCTACTTGTTTGGGAGTTGGCACATAGTGCTTTTCAGCTGTCTGCGCGGCACTGCTGATGGTTTTTTCACACATGCATGTAGTGCACATCAGACGCACAATCTAGGAGCCATGATGACATAGTAGTTTGAATGCAATACTGCAGGCTTCTTCTGCTGATCACTGGCTGCCAACAATTTGGGTCTCACCAGTTCAAGGTGACTCACTCTTCCATCTTTCCGAGGTCAGTAAAAGGAGGACCCAAATTGTTGGGGGCAAGATGCTGACTCTGTAAACCACTTAGAGAAGGCTGTAAAAGCACTGTGAAGTGGTATAAAAATCTAAGTACTATTGCTATTAGCTGCAGACAGCAACCATCAAATAACTGAAAGACATTACGGAGAAGCTAAGGTCTACTGTTATTCCTGAGTGTCAGACATGGAAAAAGGAATTCAGTTACAAGAGAGGAGATTCTGACTGAATAAGAGGCGAAAAAAGCTTCTTAAAAAGGAGAGTTTTAGTGGTGAGCCAGAGAACCAAAGAAGTTGAGTCTTCCCTTCACTGATTGTCTTAATCCAAAGAATGAGTAGCCATCAGTCAGAGTAGCTTTGATTGAGATTTGTGCAAAGATGAGAGGCTGAGCTTTAAGGCTGACTTGAAGATTCCTTCAAATATATGAAGGTAAAATTCTATAATGCTAATTGTAAACCCATATGTATAGGAACTTATTTAAAAATGCATAACTTTAAAATATTAGCAGTGTTTATTATCAAACAATGTAAGGCATAGTTCTTGTTTTTGTGAATATTATCGTCTAAGCCAAGGGTCTTTATACTTGGCAAATTTAAGACTTGTGGACTTTAACTCCCAGAATTCCCGAGCTAACATGACTGGAGGAGGAATTCTGGGAGTTGAAGTCCACAAGTCTTAAAGCTGTCAAGTTTGGAGACCCCTGATCTAAGCGATTAGATTGACCAAACCTTTCGGCATTCTGTAGCACAACTGGACTCACTGGAGAAGAGACTAATGCTAGGAATGATTGAGGGCGAAAGAAGAAGAGGACAGCAGAGAATGAGGTGGCTGGATGGAGTCACTGAAAAAGTCAGCATGAGCTTAAATGGACTCCACAGTCGGACACAACTTCATGACGAACAACAAAAAGCACAACTAGAAAGATGGAGTTCCCCTCTTCAAAGGAAATGTAGAATGGATCCTTGTCAGGTCCCCTTACCTCCCACGACTGCAGTCTTGGAGCTTCCAACCTTTCTTTCCCCTTCTTCGTTCTCCACCTGGATCTGGAGGAACACGCAGCATTCAAGGCATGGGCCAGAGCATTAATGGCACTGTAATAATGGTGGAAGTTCCAGATTTGAATCATGTTCTTTTTCTTTTGGGTGTCCAGTGGTGCTTTCTCAAAGCATCTTTTCCGGCCTTTGACAGAAAAGATGTGCTTTGAAAAAAAACAAAGAAACGACTCGTCTCCCAAGGGTGGCTTCACATAGAAATGGCGTTTAAAGGCATCCTTTGGGGGCTGTTTTTTTTCCTCTAAAGCAACAGTCCAGATACTATTAATATATTTGAGATGTATATCATTTTTCAGTGGAAATAGATCAATGAGTGTGGTGATCCAGACTTTCTCTTCAATGGGTCCTGGCAAATGCCTAAATGTTAAATGGAAAGGAAGAATTCTGTCCAAAACAGCACCAAATTCTATGTAGTGAAGAAAGACATTAACTTGTGTCCATTTAGAGAGGCCATCCCTGATGTGTCCTGTTTTTCCAGTTGTTGAGAATTGCTGTGACAGAACCACACAGATTCCATTCTTGACAAGCAAAGGAGTCAATGTCCTCATGAAATTATCTCCATTTTCTGTGTCTGAAGCAAAAAGACCAATCATGGTCCATCTGAAATGGAGGAGCAGTTGGACAATTGCTGGGTAGAGGATGCCTTTTGTGGGTAAAAGCCGGTGATAAAAGGGCAATTGACTTTTATCATGCAGTGGCTCTGAAAAGTATTGAAAATTGATCTGAAAGAGCAATTAAGAAAATTTCATTATATTTGGAGTCAGATCAATTCCAAAATATTAGCTTTAAAGAAATCCAATTTAGTTTTGATAAATTTGTTTATTGTTTATCATAACTGAATTGGATTTCTTTAAATCTAAACAAATAGTTTATGGTTGATTAATTAAAGACTAATCAACAATAGTCATTAAAACAGATCAAGAAAAAACATAACATTAGCGAGATATAACATGAACAAGACTGTATATAATAATATCAGCAAAGAATATAAGTTAAAAAGAGTGTTAACTCATAAAATATTTCCGGGTTTTTTTGTCCAATAATTTTTTATTATTTTCTACCAGTACAAATCTCAGTTACTTTTTCAAAAACATTAACATCCACATATAATATTGTCTTATACTTTAACATCTATTCGTACCTATCTTAGTCTATATTATCCTTTTAACTGCTAGTGGGCGTGTGACTTGATTGGGTGGGGGCTTGGCTGTGTTCTGATTGGGTGGGGGGGTGTTCTCACCTGAACAGAACACTCCTTCAGCCAATCAGAACATGGCCAACCCCTCAACCAATCAGAACACAGCCAAACCCCCTACCAATGAGAACACACCCCCACCCAATCAGAATACAGCCAAGCCCCCACCCAATTAAGTCACACCGCCACTAGCAGTTAAAAGGAAGAAGCAGCTGCAAGCTCACATCACTCTGAGAAGCACAGAGCCGAAGACACAAGCCTGAAGATGATGAATGAGACTTCATCGAAACGTTGCCTAGATACTTCCAATCTTACACGGGAGAAAACCCGAATAACCAAAGATCCACGTATATGTATATGTATATAAATATACATACATACATACATACATACATGTGTGTATGTGTGTGTGTGTGTGTGTGTTGTGTCTCACCTGTGCCCACGAGGTGAGAGTCCAAGTTTCCAAAGGAATATAAACAAGCAGACAGGACCAGTAACGACAGGGTTAAATTCCTTTGGCTGGAGAAGTCCTTGGCAGTCTCCCACAAGCTGCCTGCCAAGTCCGATAATAAAGCAAGAACATAAATCACAGGCAAACGCCGCACACAGAATTTGTCGAAGCGTCTATCCCAAATTAACAAGTTGTCCTGAACGAGAATCCAGAGCTAACACATCCACTTTTATTCCCTGATGGGGCGTGTCAGTCTCTCATCTCAGTCCCTGATTTGTCCTTTCCTTCTACGTTGCATCTCACGCCTATGCCTGCGTCTTTGCCTCGCATCAAACCAACATTCCTCAGTTTGATCCTCAGCCAGAGGCTCCGCTACGCTCTCCTGATTATCAGCCGACATCTGAGGCACAACCAGGGAGGAAGGTCCTGGGGCGGAAGGCAATTCCAAATCCTCCAGCAAAGCAGGCTCAAACCTCAGAGCCAAATCCTCCTCTTCCCCATGGCTCAAGTCTGTGTCTTCTAACAGAGCAGGCTCAAACCTCCGAGTCACAACACACACACACACACACACACACACACACATATGTGTGTGTGTGTGTGTGTCTTTGGCAGGAATCCATTCTGGTCAGGATGAATAAAGTTATTTAGGTATCTTTTGAGCCTTTCTGCCAAGATGGAAGCAAAAATTTTATAGTCTGCATTCAGTAAAGAAATAGGTCTATAGTTCTTAATTTGTGATGGATCGGCCCCTTCTTTTGGAATAAGTGGGATACAAGCTTCTGACCATGTTTTGGGTATTTTCTTATTTAACATGGCTTCATTCATAACTTCTAACAGTGGAGTACTCAACGATTCTTGTAATGTTTTGTAAAATATATAATATATATATATATATATATATATATATATATATATATATATATATATATATATATATATATATATATATATATACACATGTTATTTCCTTTTTTATTAGGCTTTTTTGGGAAAGAAGGGGGAGTGGATTAAAGAAACTTTGTAACACTGCCAACTAGAGGCTTGAAAATATTTTATTGGAAGTTGAGAGGGCTGTGAAGAAATCCTTTCTCAAAGACACTGGAACTTGATAAGATAGAGGGAAGAACACTGGAGAATGTTTTAACAGGTGTTCTTTGGAATGTTTTAACAGGTGTTCTTCTATTATTAATTGAGTACTTGAAGCTTGGCTTTGGAATTTGTGGAGAAGCCATAATAAGAGCCTTGGATAACTAAATAAGATGCAGTGTGCTTTCTTTTTTATTTTCTTTTAGCTGTTCCATCCCTCCTCTTCAATCCTACAGTATTTTGTAATATTTGTATATCTATTTTTTTTTCTTGTTTGACTTTATTTTTAATTTTACTGTTCTTAAAGGGAAAGCCTCAGAATACTTTTTTTTTCTTTTTGCTTATTGGGAATTTTGCCTTTTCTATTTTCATCTTTTATTTATTTCTATGGTTATTTTTTTTATTTTTTGAGACCTTATAATTGGATTAAGGTGTGAAGAACCTGAAGAATTCTTTTTTCTTCTTTTTTTTATTATTGCTTTTTAATATTATTGGGTTTTACTCTCTTTTTTTTATTATTCTTAATTTTTATTTTTGAATTATAATTGACTATTCCACAATAGGATTAAGGTTTAGAAGAACCTGAAGAATCTCCTCCTTTTTCTTTTTAATCTTCTTTTTCTCCTTCTCTTTTTAATCCTGGACTCTTTATTTTTTATTGGTTTTTTTAATGTTTTTCTTCTTCCCAACTGGATTATAATTGGCTACCTTATTAATTGGATTAAAGGAGCTTAAAGATCCTGAGTTATTCAAATGAGTAAGAAAATTTTACCTTCTGGCAGTTCAACTTCTGCTCCTGCTTCTCCATCAACTGGAGGACGACTATTAATAATGGCGAAGCAAGATAAAGTACAAATGGACCTAGCAATGATTATACAAGGAATACAAGAACTCAAAACGAGTATTGACCAAAGAACAGAGAGTATTGAACAAAGAATTGTGAAGACTGATGAAAAAATTGAAAATTTTCAACAACCGATGGCGAAACAGGAGGAGAGACTCCAAAAAATTGAGGAGAAAGACAAACAAAGAGATGAGACAATTGGAAATATTGTTAGCAAATTAACAACGGTGGAACAAGGTGTAACTGGGATGTTGAAGTGGGAGATGGATAGGTCAGAATTTTATCTCAGATTTCAAAATATAGAGGAAGAAAAAGGACAAGATTTGGCGGCTGTAATGATAGAAATTCTGGCTGGAGCTTTGGAGATAACAGAGGAAAAGATGATAGATGGAGTAGATGAGATATACCGTGTCTTCACAAGATATGCAATGAGGAATAAGCTACCAAGGGAGGTTCATGTCAGATTTACTAAAAAGACTATTCAAACACAAATATTACAAGTCGCAAGAGATAAGGTAAAATACAAAGGTAAAGAGATTGTGGTTTTAAAACAAGTGCCCAGAAGAGTGAGAGAGATGAGAAGAGAATATCGATTTTTGACCAAAAAGTTATTGGAAAAAGAGGTGAATTATAGATGGTTGATTCCAGAAGGATTAATGTTTATATGGCAAGAACAGAGACACAGAATCGACTCAATTGAGAAAGCAGAAACATTCTACAATGAATTTTTGGGAAGAAGAGAAATAGAGACAGAAAAAGAGACCATCTCAACTGAATCTCAAGAAGACCAGATGGGAACGGGGAAAGAAGAAGGTGCGGTAGGTGGACAAATGGAGACCAAAGAACAACGTGATCTACAAGAACTGTTAGACCTAAATACAAAACATAACCATGGAGGGAAAAAAAATGATTTCTATGAATATAAATGGATTGAACTCAGCTATTAAAAGAAGAAAAATCTTTCATAAATTAGAGAAGTTAAAATTTGATACAATTTGCCTACAAGAAGTACATATTAAAAAACAACATTAACGATTATTGGTACGACCAAAACTGGGGAAATTTTTTACCTCCTTGACTAACTGTAAGAAAAGAGGAGTGGTCCTGTACATTAAAGAAACTATTGCAGCAAAATTGATTTATACTGATGAAGATGGAAGAGTATTAATGGTTCAAATAGTGGATAACAATATAAAAACACTGCTTGTTACAATTTATGCTCCGAATGATAAACAAGAAGAATTTTATAAAAAGTTACATATGAAATCAATTGGACTGGACCATGTCAATATAATTATGATAGGCGATTTTAATGGAATTGTAGATAATAAACTGGACTATACAGCGACAGCATTAAAACAAAATAGAAAGACTCTCCCTAAATTCTTTTTTAAAATGGTAGATGAATTAAATTTAAAAGATATATGGAGAGAAAAAAATGGTAAAACCCAACAATATACTTTTTATTCAAATAGACATTTATCATGGTCCAGAATAGATATGATTTGGACTTCATCAGAATTAATATCTAACATTCAACAAATAAATATAGAAATGGGTATATGGGCAGACCATAATCCAATGACAATTAAATGGAAAGGACAAAGAAGAACTAGATAGACATTAAACAATGCTATTTTAAAGGAAAAAGACTTTACACAATGGATGGGCAAAGAATTGGCTTTCTTCTTCAGTGAAAATAAAAAAGAAGATACTTCAATGCAGAATGTTTGGGATACAATGAAGGCATATGCGAGAGGATTAATAATGGACTATACAAAGAAAAAGAATATTAGGAAGAAGCAAACTATTAAAGCTTTAGAAGATGATTATAAAAAACTGGAAAAAGAATTGCAGAATATGCCACAGAAAAAAGATATTAAATTTAAAATGGATCTAATTAAACATAAGATGGGTCAGGCAGAGAAAGAAGAATTGGCACAAAAAATTAGAAGTGTTAAACAGAACTAGTTTGAAGATGCAAACAAACCAGGTAGATGGTTAGCATACAAATTGAGAAAGGAGAAAGAATCTAGGAAAATAGTACAGTTAATAGATGATCAAGGCCAAATGTGTTATGGTAATAAGGAGAAAAAGACAATTATCTGAGACTTTTATGGACAATTATATAAGCAGGAGGATTTTGATGAGGAAAGAATTAAGCTTTATCTACAAAATGCTAACCTACCTAATGTTAGAAAATGTTAGAAAGTACTATAACAATGATGGAACTAACGGAAGCATTTAATAGGCAGAATAATGGAAAAGCACCAGGCCCAGACGGGCTCCCGGCAGAATTTTATAAAACATTACAAGAAATCTTCCATATTTAACCATTCTGTCAAGCTGCTCAAATGTCTTAAGATATTTCCACATTGAAATAATCGCCAATTTGGAAATACATTTATAATGGCTCATCCATTTCAGTGTGCCATCCTTACCGAGCATTGCTATATTTTTCTCAGTTTCAAGATCTGAATTCATTCTGCAGCAATCTTTTTAGCTTGTTCTCCTGTAGCACAAGAGATCAGAAGACCACATATCCTAATTGTGATGACCCAGGAGTGGCACAAAGGCAACACATTCAAATAAGCAAGAAGAGTCCCTTTATTATCTCCAACTTAGCCCCCAATGTCCAGGTTACCTTTAGCTGGAGAAAAACTCTCCCAGGAACAGTCTTTAAGTGGAGGAAATTCATTCCAAAAACAAAGTACATACAAACTGTAACTAAAAATCCAAACAAACCATGCTGCAGTAATTGACTTGACAGGGCAGGAGAAGGAATTGCAGACTTGAAAGCAAACACAGTTGGGAAGATGCCAGGAACACAGATAAGCCTCGATGATACCAGATAATTCACAATTTGCTCCCAACAAGTTGCTGTGTGAAGCTTCCCTTTTTAAACACTGTGTTCCCGGCTGCAGCTAATGAGGGAAATCAGGGTCCTTTCCTCCCCCGTAAGCCATGCCACTCATGTTGCTCCCTTCTCCATTCCTCCCTACGTGCAATAGGATGTAGAGGGGGTGGGCTTGGGTCTTCTTCCGAATACCCTCTCCCTTGCTCTACCTCTTCCCTGCTCTGCCCAGCTGGACTGTGCCCTTCCACAGTTTCTTCCACAGCCAACCGAGCCAAACTCCCATGCCCCTCCCAATCAGATTCCGACAGGGGCATGACACTAATATAGTTTGTCAGTTGTGTAATTCAAGAAGTCTTTAACTGAAATTTTGTCTCTTCCAAAAGACAGAATTTGGGGAGTCTTATTACATTCCATAAATGTAATACAATAATTTGGCATGGGCCTAACACAGAGTCTTGAGTACCACATTGCATGCTTCCTTTTGTGTAATTTAATTTCTTTGAGGACTACACACTAACTGCTCTTGGTCAACCAAAACTCTGTCTAAAGTCTTCCTGTTCTTCAACAAGAAATAATTGGTTCATCTCTCCACTCTCAGCTCTAATCAAGAGGATCCTAGCACATACAGTATTTTAATAAGAATGTCTAATAGACCAGGAGGCCTGTAAATTATGTTTTATTCTTTTTTAATATGTATTGGAATTATGTATTGGTATGTGTAGATGAACCTGCCAATAGAGAACACACCACTATTAGGGATATTTTTTTGAATATTTTATCTGGTAGAAAAATCCTCTCAAGGGTCTTTATTGCCCTTCAAGCCATTTATGATGAACTTTAAGGATAAAAAATAACGAGCATGTGGGCTAAAATGTTTACCATTGAAAATATCATTATTTTTGTTAACATTATATTCAAAGGATGATTTCCCATCTCTGCTATACCTTCCTTTTTAAAGAAGACCCTTTGTTTGAACATAGAATCTGTCCTGACCTTCCCAAGCATGAAACAGAAGACCCAAAGCAATGATGAGGATGTCATGAAAGGATATCACTGTTTTGATCTTTGCCTCTTAAACACTGTAGATCCCAATTCCTAACCATTTCACCTAGAATGGACACATTGAAAAGCAGTTCTTCAATTTCAAATTGAAGATACAGATGGATCTATCACAAACAGGCTTACCACCCCATTCAAATTAACTGTAGTAAAACACATGCACACAAACCTGAGGGACTTTGTAGGTGCCTACTAATGTTGACATCTGGATGGAGATGTCATCGTTAGCTGCATCAACAAGAGCCAAAAGGTGGTCCTTCCTTCCACAGCTGTAGTTGGGAATATTGGCTTCTCCCGTTGAGAACATATCTAGCAAGGCATCTGAAGTCAGAAGTCGGTCCAAATAATTATCATGGATGTTGTAGCCAAGTGTGAGATTTTTCAAAAGCCCAGGAGTCTTGTTGACCAATTGAATATTAAAAACGTAGCGTAGTACTCTAAACTTTTCAATAGGTAAACTAACATAAAAACGTTTATGTTATCATCATCATCATTACAATCAAAAGCAAAATACCATTTCAAATTTATTTCTCTTTGCCTTTTGATCAGTGATGGGTTTCCAAATGTTTTCCTACCAGATCTATGAGTAGTTCTATGCATGCATGTGTACACCTAACAAGTGCTTTGCACACTCTTTCAGGGCTCAAAGACCCACTCCTTTCAGAACACTGGTGAGTCACCTAAGCCAAAAACAAGGGAATATAGGAGAGCTAATGGTGGGGGCAGGTGGGTGAGGCTAGTCAAAGGTGGTATTTGCCAGTTCTCCAAACTAGTAAAAATCTCCACTCCTGGTACAAGAGAACCAGTCCAAACTGCCTGAATACCACCTCTGCTTCTGAGGCTTAGGCCAATATTGATCCAAATCAAGAGTCAAATGATAGTTCCCCAACACCTTTTCTTTTTAATAAGTATTGGGAAGATCAGATTGACACAGTTTTCCACTAAGCTTAAGAATCATAAATAAACTGTTATATGAGCCTTGGTGGTGCAGTGGTTAGAGTGCAGTACTCCAGGCTACTTTTCCTGCTGCCTGCCTGCAATTTGGCAGTCCCAATCTCACCAGACTCAAGGGTGACTCAGCCTTCCATCCTTCCAAGGTAGGTAAAATTGTTGGGGCAATATATTGACTCTGTAAATTGCTTAGAGAGGGCTGTAAAGCACTGTAAAGCAGTATATAAGTCTAAGTGCTATTGCTGTTTGTAAAAGCACTAATTTTCAACTGCCAAGTAACTAGGATTCAAAATAATTCAGTCATTAAAATACAATCATTGTTATAGGAAGAGGTTGTTTCATAAGTGACTGAGAAAAGCAGTTGTAAAATCAAGTCATTCTCTGTTCCTATAAGGATCAGGTATTAAGTATGAAAGAGTGGTTGTAAAAATATATAAATGGGCTGGGCAGAGGCAACTACAACTCATTCACTAACTACTTTAAACTACAATTACAATAACTCATGAGAGGACCAGGAAGGAATCTGACTTTTTAAAGATATTTTTTTCCTGCCCCATTTCTGGATTCGAGCTTTTTCTACAAAATAAGTCAAAAGACAGGAACAATGGAAATCAAAACAGTTCAAGAAATTAGACAGGTCCTACGATATAGGCAATAAGTGAAATAAGAAGAAAAGAATGAGAATGTTAGAAGAGCAAATAGAGGGTTAGTGTTACATCACCACGCTTAATGACTTACATGTCAAACTGACAATAAGGAGCCCCGTTGAAAGGCATCATTGTTGTACGCACTATGTTTGTTCCAGTGGTGATTATACTAATGAGATGGTCTCCTGGCCTGTAATAGCTCCATTGTTTTTCACTACACGGGGGCTTCAAATTCAATGGGCACTTCATTCCAAGCCTCCCAGAAACTGGCTTGGATAGAAGGAACAGAAATAGAAGCAGAAGATCCATAATTCATTGAATCAATCCCTTTCCTGTTTCTAAGGAAGAACAAGAAGAAGAGTTAGATGAATTCAAAGCACCTTCCCAATTTGGAAATTCTACAAGCTTTCATGAATCAGACAGAGACAAACCAAGCTTCACCTGGAAAAGACATAAAGTACATTCAATAGCACAGTCCCTACCTGTCCCCAAACTTGTGCCACAATCTGTATGAGTGAGGCATATATCCTTTTCTGATGCAAGATGTTGATTCTGTCTGATGTTTACCTCAGGGACAATCATTGGAGAACAAGCAGATGAGATCTAAGAGGCCAGAATTTTGAAAATTACATAGAGAAGCAACTTCTCCTCTGGGGAGTCCAAACTTCTCCAGAGTTCCATTTCCAGAAGAATAGCTAGAAAAAAGAAAATCAGGACTTCCGGTGACAGGACAGGGATGTCCAGAGGTGGAGAAGCCCAGCTATGGCTTTTGAACGCCTCTTCTCTCATTTGGAGTGATCCTTAGTCGATACACGAAACCCGTAGAGCTTCGTGTCAGCATAGAGGACCCCCAGGTTGCTGTTTGGGGGAAGGCAACCCCCTAGCAATGAAGGAAGAGCCTCTGAGACCAGCGCGAACGAGCCAGCCACCAGCAAATGGTGGCTCCAAAGTCCAGCCTGTCACTGAACTGACCAAGCGAAAAGTGACAGCCTGAAAGATCCGAGCAGAAAAGGGCAGAAGGACTATAAAAGTCGTGACAGAGATCGGTGTCTGATCCTCCCTGTTTTAATGTGAGTAACAGTTGTCGGGACCTGGAGATAAGTGGCTAGAAAAGTGGTCTGAAAAGTGAAAGGGGGGACAAAAGCGGACGGAGAGGCTCATTACTTAAAGTGAAAGTGTGGACTGGAGCGTTCGGAAGGAGTTCGCTGGGGAGAGAAGAAGGCTGCGGGGAATTCAAGAGGCTTGTGAGTGGGCTGCCATCTGAGACCGGTTCCAGAGCTCCATTTCCAGAAGAGTAGCTAGAAAAAAGAAAATCAAAGTTCCATCCCTGGGGGCACTTTTCTGTCATGGTTGTGGGCCTTCCTGTCGGGTCTTGTCCAGAAAGTAATGCTGGATGAAGATAGTTCAACACCCAGATGACTTTTGTTGTTTTTCAATGTAGTAACTTGTCTCTGGAGACCTTTGGGAAAGTTCATCCATCCAGAGCTATGGAGTTTGATGATATTCCAGGTTGGTGGCATTCCAGGGGTGGGATTCAAATTTCTTAATGACTGGTTCTGTGGGCATGGCCTAATTTGTGGGTTTGGCTATGTGGTCATGTGACTGGGGGGGCAGTGGCTTGATGACTGGGTGTGGCTAGGTGGTCGTGTGACTGGGGTGGGATGGCTAGGTGGTCATGTGACTGGAGGGGGCAGAGCAGGTGGCCATGTGAATGGCAAACCAAATTTGATCCTCGCTTAATGGGCAGGACCTCGCTTAGTGGCCAGTTGCTTAGCAAGTGTTTTTCCCCAGTTTCCAAGGCCTGGGTTGCGCTGGAGAGGGCAGGGCAGGTGACCATGTGAATGGCAAACCAAATTTAAGTGGTCTTTGCTTAACGGCCAGGTCTTTGCTTAGTGGCCAGTTTCTTAGCAAGCGTTTTTTGCCAGTTTCCAAGGCCTGGGGAGGGGAGGGCGAAGCCCGGCAGCTATGAGGAGATATATGGAGGGCAAGGTGAGGTGCAGGCCACTACGAGGAGCTACAGGGTGGGCAAGGCGAGGTCCAGGAAGGTGGCCATTTGACTGGCTGGGCATGGCTTGTATGTAAATATTATAGATATTTATATAAATATTGATTTTTTTTGTGAAAAAAGAGCAAGTTTTATCCAAAAGCAGGCAAAGCAGGCAGGCAGATTGAGTTGCTCACAGAATCACAGGTTCAATTAGATAACTGTGTTCCTGCCATCGGCTAGCTGAGTCGACACTATTCAGTGCTAAGCAAGGTTCCTCTCTGCTTAAAAATAGAGTCAAAGATCTTAAAAAGTAGCTTTAGGAATGCTAGGAATGTTGCACTTAGCAAAGAGTTCCACAAACAGGATACCCACCTCTGTAACAACTCAGCCTTTAAAAGAAAAGCATACTTTTGTTTCTCCAATTCTTATATGACCATTTTAAATTAGTAGTTTGAAAAAAACACCACCATAAAGTAATATAAGAGTCATTAGTATTCTGTGGTATTCATGTGTTGCTAAACTGTAATTCCCAGGATACCAGGACACCAGACTACTGGTGAGCGGCACTGGGAGTAACCTGTAGAGTTATCGCAGTTTGATTATCACTACTCTAAAAGATCAAACACGTTATTTATTATAGTATAAATATGAATTCTTCACCACTCTTATATTTTTGTCTGTAGAGTCATATAAACCAGTACTTATCTTTTTAAGAGTATGCTAAAATCACTATAGTGTTTTTCAAGTCATGGTATCTTGTAATATCATTCTTACAGGCTAACATTACCTTCAGAAATAAACTCTTGCATATTAAATGGACTTCCTTCTAAATTTACATTTGATTTATCCTATCCTTACTCCCACATCAACAAATATGACAACACAACCAGAAAAAGGGTCATCAGGTCCCCTCACTTCTGTTTCTGGGCAAATGGGGTAAGAAATCAGATCACAACTTCAATCATTCTGTGGGCACGCCCACCATCTTGCTGCAGAACTTACAGCCCATAATTTATATAATAAACTGAAAAAAAAATTCAAAATATAAAGGATCATCAGAATCTTACATGAATATGGAAAGCAACACGGTGAGCGTCAAGAAAAAAATGTCTATTTAGTCTATAACTATTTACCCAACAATACAGTCCACAGCCTGACACTTTCCTGGCTTTTTGTCAGCTGTGATCAAAAAAGAGCTTTTCTGCAACAGATAGGAAGTGAAATTTAACTTCATCATGAGCAATTCAGCTTAATTTAAGATTAATAAATGAAGATCTAAGAAAAAAGACAATCAAAAACAATTCCTACACGTAGCATTAGGCAGGGTTAAAGGCTAAAACATACAGTGAATGGTTGCAAGTACTCAGTATGGCTAGTCTAGTGAAGAGAAGGACCAGGGGAGACATGACAGCAGTGTTCCAATATTTGAGGGGCTGCCACATAGAGGAAGGGGTCAAGCTATTTTCTAAAGCACCCAAAGGCCAAACAAGGAATAATGGATGGAAACTAAACAAGGAGAATTTAGCCTGGAAATTAGGAGAAGTTTTCTGACAGTGAGAACAGTCAACCAATGGAACAAGTTGCCTTCAGAAGTTGTGAGAGCTTCATCACTGTAAGTTTTCAAGAAGAGATTGGACTGCCATTGGTCAGAAATGACATAGGGTCTCCCAGAGGTGGTATTCAGCACGCTCTGACCAGTTCTGGAGAACAGGTAGTGAAAATTTTGAGTAGTTCTGAGAACCTTCAAATGCCACCTCTGACTGGAGATTTTATAGTACCCTTCCCCTGCCACACCCACCAAGCCATGCCCGTAGAACCGCTAGTAAAAAAAAAATTGAATCCCACCACTAGGGTCTCCTGCTTGGGAAGGGGGTTGGACTAGATGACCTACAAGGTGCCTTCCAACTCTGTTAATCTGTTAGATTTTGGTTCTAGTGTTTGGATTCTTTCCTTGATGTTAGAAGACAGGCAGCAGTAGAGTTAAGTATCATCAACCTAGAATGGCACCAAGCTCATACTTCTGGGTTCCCACCCTAGCAGTCTATGGAGACAAGATACCATGTTGAACAAAGCAGAAGCTCATCCATTTAGTGTTGGACTCCAGCATCACAAGTCCTTACTGCACCTGTGTATGGCTTCCCGATTGCACAGTGGCAGATAGGACAGCACTCCAGAGGGATAATGTTATTGTTCAAAAGATCATTGGTTGCCCTCTCTCCTCTTTGGAAGAGCCTTAAAGCTCCCACTGCCTTAAGAAATTTCAAAACATTCTCAAAGATCCATCTCATCCTGGGCACCCTTTTTTTTAAGTATTACCATCTGGCAGATAGTCCAGAACAATAATAAGAACAAGGACAGATTGGCTGAAAAACAGCTTCTATCCCAGGGCAGTAGCTCTGTTGAATTCTACTGTATAGTGCACTATTAATTCCATATCAGGGGTTTTCAATTCAATGTATAGAATGTGCAGGATGTGTGTTTGTGTTTATTTTCATAGTCATAATGTACACTGACAAGGGTATTTAATTTCATTGTACGAGGTGCAATGGCAATAAAGTAAACTAAACTAAACTGATCACAATCACTGCAGAATAGTGACCCCTGTGGTTTTTTGGTATCATGGTTTCTCCTGCTACCTGTCATGCCCCTGTTGGAGTCTGACTCCAAGGAAGAGGTGGAACAGCTTACAGGAAGTGGGAGTGTGGCTCTGGTTGGATGTGGAGGAAACTGGGGAAGTGCACAGGCTGGATGGGCATTCAGAGGAAGACCCAGGCCCATTCCGTCTTCATCCTAGGGCACACAGGGAGGAGCAGAATGTCAACTCATAAAACATTTTGTATATACGTTTTATAGTTGACAACAAGGGGGGAGTTTCAAAAAGCAAACAACAGGTTAAATCGAAAGTATATTCCATTCATATTTTCTTACTGATTAGATGGCTGAAGCTTCTGCCACGAAAAAATCTAATCAGAGATCATGATTGATGACTCTTGGCTATGGACATTTTTTCATTGGATGACACACTCAGAGGGGTTGGGGGGGAGTAGGATCAAGGCTGATAGTGAATTACGTATCTCAGAGTTGGCTACACCCAGGTTAGTGCTGGACATAGAATGTTACCTTTCAAATAAATCTTCTTTAGTTTTGGGAAAAAAATAAAAAATAAAAAATAAAAAAATAAATGGAACTATGAGATTATGTGTGGACTTTAGAGAGATCAATGGATTGTGTGTACGCAATTTATACCCCCTCCCGCTCATGAAGGACATGCTGTCCCATCTGGCCAAAGGGAAGATCTTTACCAAATTAGATCTCAGAGAAGCATACAATCAAGTCCACATCAGGGAAGGAGATGAATGGAAAACAGTGTTCAACTGCCCCCTAGAGAGCTTCCAATTCAAGGTCATGCCTTTCAGACTACAGGGCCCCCCAACAGTGTTCATGCAGTTAATAAAAGAGGTGCTATATGGACATCTTTATAAGGGGGTTCTTGTCTACTTGGACTACATTCTCTTGGACCACACTCTACTAGAAAACTTCTAGCAGCAAACCTGTATGTCAAGCTATCAAAATGCGAATTTCACCATGCACAATTAAACTACCTGGGCTACTGAGTCTCCAATGAGGGCATAGAGATGGACCCAGCCAATGTACAAGCCATTCTGGGCTGGCAGTCCCCTTGTACCCACAGACAGCTACAAATCTTCATGGGGTTTGCAAACTTCTACCAACAATTCATCCCCTCGTTCATGAGAATTGCCAAACCCATGATGGTCTTCCTAAAGATAGGAAGTCCAGGAAAGAAACCCTTCCCGGGACAACCCATATAGTGGGACCTAACCTGCCAAAAATCATTTGAAACACTGAAAGAACTGTTTGCAAAAGAACCAGTTCTGAAGCATCCTGATCCCAATAACCCCTTCGTCATTCAAGCAAACACCAGTGAAGTGGCAGTGGGAGCAGTGTTACTCAAAGAAACAACCAAGGAAGCCTACAGCCCTGTGCCTACATCTCCCGCAAACTCACAGACACAGAGAAACTATGGGCAGTATGGGAAAAAGAGGCTTTTGCAGTGAGATGGGCACTGCAAACCTGGTGCCACCTGCTGGAAGGGGGCAGAGACCATTCAAAGTCTGGACCGACCATAAAAACCTGGAAGCCCTTAGGACCCCGTGAAAACTATCAACCAAATAAATCCGATGGGCTCAATACTTCAATCAATTCGACTTTGTGCTAAAACACATCCCGTAGGGAAGGAACTTTCTGGATGGTGCCCTCTCCCACATGCCCCAGTACAAATGTGAAAGGGAGGAGGTTGTAAACGCCATCATTTCCCCTGCCCAAGTAGTTGCCCAAGTAACCACCAGATGACAACACTGTGATCGGCAAGACCAACCTGCAGATGACCTAATTATGAAACTCAAAACCAAATTGCTAGCAGACCCTTGGCTCTGGGACAATCAACACACCTTGACAAAAAGAGATAACTTGCCATGGAAGGGGACAAAACTCTACGTCCCAGTATCCCTACACACCCTAGTTCTTCAGAGAAGCCACTACACCAAATGGGCAGGCCACTTTGGGTTCTTAAAGACTTTACACTTGGCTCGGAGGCAGTTCTGGTGGCCTGGCATAAAGAAAGACGTAAACAGTTATGTGAAAATTTGCACCATCTGCACTGCAATGAAAAAATGAACAGGAAAACTGTGTGGACTACTACAAATGGTAGCGGAGTCGATGAAGCCATGGGAGGAGATGGCAATGGACTTCACAGTGGAGTTGCTGAAAAGTGGCGGAACCATGGTGATCTGGACTGTGATAGACTTATTTTCCAAACAAGCACATTTCATACCTTGCAACAGACTACCCTCAGCCTGCCAGTCAGCCAAGCTATTCCTGTAGCACATCTACTGCCTGCATGGAGTACCACAGAGAATTATCTCAGACAGAGGGGTCCAATTCACAGCCAAATTTTGGAGGGAGTTCCTGTGGGCTATTGGGACATCGCAGGGTCTTAGCTCGGCCTTTCCTCCAAGCACCAATGGAGGGGGCAGAGAGATTGAATGCCATGGTAGAGCAATATCTGAGGGGCTATGTGAACTATCAGCAGTCCAATTGCCTTTCATGGAGGTTGCAGACAAAAATGCTGTTCACAGTAGCATGGAACTAATTCCCTTCAAGGTAGTAAGTGGCATGGACTTTGTCCCAATGCCTGAGTATCCAAGGGACCCCCGCCTCCACAGTCAGCCTGACCGATTGGATGTCAACACTGAAAGCAACTGTCAGCTCCTATGAGAGGTCACTGAAACTGGTTCAATAAAACACTTTACTCACAATCTTGATGTAGCTATGTGTGTTTATTTTGGCTTCCTCCAACAACAGCAACAAATGGAAAGTCCAAGTAAAGCCAGCGCTGAGAGCCTCTGCCTCTCAGCAGTATTTATAATCCCCATCCACCCCCAATAATTAGCAACATCCGCCACTAGCAAACATCCAACATCCATCTACAGCAATCTCACGCACTGCCACCCAACTCCCAGATAACACCTCCCCCCTCCCTAGGTGTCCTTTACCCCAATCCACCCACTATCCCCCATATGAAACGCTAACCAGCCGATACTATATCATGAAGGGTTTCCTGGCCAGTCACGCTGAGAAAAGGGAGAGGCGTTGTGCTTAGAGAGTCGCAAAATGCCAAACAGATGACAAGGCAGTTTCCCAGTTGGTTACACCAAAGTGGGGAGAGGAGGTTGTGCCTGGCTTCATCAGCTATCATCAACTCGGGATCATCAAAGTAGGCAACTCTCCCCCAACCATTATAACACGTCAGGCTTTATTCCGTCAGCAGTGTTGTTGAAGCTCGACATGTGGCCCCCTCTACCATGTGTCTCTCTGAAATAAATAACAGGCAATAATTATCTTGTATATACAATTTCCCCCTTCCCCCCACTTTCATGGGGTATTTCGTATGGAACCACCTCCACAACCGGGGAGCGGACACATCTGTACATGGTATCCATGCTGCATCTGATAGTGGATAAGGTACCCTCAAGAAGTAGGAATTGAAGAACCAACCGCTGTTAGTTTCCTGCTCATTTCAGACAATTCAAAATCTTCAGGTTCTTCTAGACCTGAATCCACTCATGAAATAACCAATTGCAATTCCAAGTAAAAATAGTGGAAAAAAAGAAGCAAGATAGAAAAAAAAAAGATTTCTTCAGGTTCTTGTATACCTTAATCCAATCGGTTAGTTAGATAGCAGTAAAAACTCAAAAAAGGGGAAAAAAAACCATAAACAGAAAAAGGAAAAAATTATTAAATCTTGTAGAAGGCAGAAAAATAGAAAGTAAAAAACTAAAGAAGAAGAAAAAGGAGTTCTTCAGGTTCTTCAACACCTTAATCCAATTAAAAAGTCTCAGGTATGAAAAGGTATACAAAAAAAAAAAAAACCCAATATGGAAAGTAAATTAAAAAATGCAGGAGTGGGAGAGAGAAAAAAGAAAAAAACACTACTCCCTTTAAAAAAAAAAGAAGGAAAACATTAATACTAAGACTTTTCCTTTAAAATAAAATGCAAAAGTAAAAAATTAGGCTTCAAAAGCAAAAAGAAAGACAAAAGCAAGTTCCAAAAGGCCAAAAATCCAGACTTCCGGTTTGAGCATCTTCAGCGACAAACCAAAACCTCGTCTCTGTGAGGCTTCAATCCGTGCTCGCCGCTGGAGTGCCCCGAGCTGGCTGGTTTCGGGGCTAAGCCACCCCGTAGAGGTGGTGAAGAGTGGGGAGACTGCCAGCAGGGTTGAGGAGAGCTGCATCTCTCCTCCCCAACTGGCCATTACTCCCTTTCCCAAAGGCGGTTTAAGCAGAGGTGAGAAATGGCCACCACAAAGAAGAACTTGACCAGAAAAGAATGTGCAGCAGGAAGATAAGAAGAGAAAGTTTTGGTTGACTAGGTCAAACAGCAAAAGCAACAAATCAGGTACCCTGGAATTGAAACTGTTAAAAAACAATATCATTGTTCCCTAAGATTTTTAAGCTACGAAGGAGAGAGAAAAGGGAAAAGATTTGGTTTTCTCCTTTTCCTATACTGACAGCTAAGAGACTTAAGCAAGAAATTGGGGGAAAAAATCCACTTTGAAATCAATAGGCATTTAATGCTGAAAATAAAAAGTCAAAGGGATAATAAAGATTTCTGGATAATTAAAAGCTTTTGAAAACAGGGAAGGAGAGGAAGAATAAAAGGGCAGGATCTGGAAGGGAGGAGACAGCCTGGAATTAAAAAAAAATAGTATAAGATATGGAATAGAATACAAGAGGAGCATGAAATTGAGTTTTGTCTGTGTATAATTTTCTATTTTCCAAAAAGATTTATTTTGTGTGTGAGCAAATAAAACTTTATTTTAAAAAAATGTATATCATCATGTGGGCATCTCCAGGTGAGTCTGTCTGTTGACCTTGACATATTTTGATAAAGAGTTGCAAATAGAAACCTAATAAGAATCTACCCCTCTCCCCAGCTTATACAGTTCTGGTTTGTAACACCTCCAGCTCATTCCCATAACATTCCCCCTTCTCCCCCTGTTACTTATGACAGCCAAAATGCAAAGCAAGGAGAAAATCTTGAAGGGACACATACTTAGTAGAAAGGTTTCGGGTTCAAGTTTTAAATTTTTGTTTTGTTATATTTAAAATCCAATTTCTAACAAAATTTCTGAGCACATGGTCAAGTCCACCACATGTGAAAATATGCCTTGTGCACAGTTACATTTAGATTGGGGAACATCTTAGCCAGTCTCGCAGGAGGTAGGTGCCAGTAATGAACCATTTTATACAAGTTTCCTTTATACTTGAGATTGACATGGTTCATTTGTAATTTGTCTGCCAAATGTGTTCCTCTTGACTAATTCAATACTATGACCCATGTTTTTAGCCCAAATTATCATAGATTCTGTAACTGTTTCTTTTAATTTGTAGTCCAAAAGATATTTATATGTTTAACTAATTGTTTTCTTTTCCTCTCCTAGCCATATTTTATCTAATTCTTGTGGAGTCATATTAAAGCCAAATTGTTCTCTATTTTTTTTATAATGGGTTTGTATTTGTGCAAAGGGCCACCATGCTATTTCCTTTCCTTGAATTTGTGTTTGGCTCCTATTTTTAAGCTCTCCAGTGTCATATAATAAATCTTTATACCTAACAATATTTTCATAATCCAATACATTTGAATGTGTGACTGCTTCCAATGTAGTTAGCCACAATGGAACCTTTGGGTAGCTATTTTTTTTTAATCTTTCCCCAGATATTGAACAACCTATTTCTTACATGGTGCCTTTGGAAATATGAAATGTTGTTTAGATTTTCCATCCCACATGAAGGCATGCCAGCCAAGTTGGAGATCAAAACCTTCTAATATTAATAACCTTCTATTTTCTAATTTAACCCAATCCTTAAGCTAGTTTAATACAGCAGCATCATAATATAATTCAAAATCTGGAAGGACAAATCCTCCTTTTTTCTTGGCATCCTGTAATAATTTATATTTCACTCCAGGGTTTTTCCTCTGCCATATAAATTTAGATATACATTTGTTTAATAGGCTGTGCCTACTTATCTGACCGCCTTTCAGAAATGCACTTTTTAGAGATAGTCCTCATTTAACAACCCAACTTGGACCAGAATTTCAGTTGTTGGGCGATGTCATTAAGCAAAAGATCACAGGACTGCACTGTTTAGCAATGTCAGTTTCAAGTAATTCCAATAGTGATCACTGAATGTTTCTTGACTGCCATTTTCTCCTTCAATTCAAATCCTCCCTCCCCCATCTATCTCCCTCCCATCTGGGCCCTTTTGGATGCCCTGTACCCCATGGACCTGTGAGTTGCTGCTCCCTGCTGGCATTTGCTAATTTTTCTACTTCTAGTGATGGGGAGGCAGGGGACAAACCCTTCAAGCCAAGCCTGCTCCCCCAGATACACAGACACGTGGGTAATGGTGTGTCTGCTGTCTGTCTATCTCCATTGCAAAGATCTGCTCTTTTTTTAAAAAACAAATTTTATTAATTTTACAATTAAAAAAACAAATCTACAACACATACATAAATAGCAAAACCAGAAAAGAGCAAGCAAGAAACACGAAAGGAAAAAGAGAAAAAGAAAGAAGGTGAACACTTAAAAATATCTTCCTTTTTGACAGTTTGTAAGATCTTTTCTCTTCTTAAATTGTATCATATACACACATCTTATCCATGTCTATATTTGGATTACATTCAAAGGGGGGGGGTGGGGGGGGGGGGGTGGGGGGGGGGGGGGGGGGGGGGGGGGTTGGGGGGGGGGGGGGGGGGGGGGGGGGGGGGGGGGGGGGGGGGGGGGGTGTTTTGTGGTGGGGGGGGGGGGGGTTGGTGTTGGGTTTGGGGGGGGGGGGGGGGGGGGGGGGGGGGTGGGGGGGGGGGGGGGGGGGTGGTTTTGGGGGGTTTTTTTTTTTTTTTTTTTTGGGTTGGTTTTTTGTTTTTTTTTTGTTGTTTTTTTTGTGGTTGGTGGTTTTTTGTTTGGTGGTTGGGGGTTGGTTTGGGGGGTTTTTTTTTTTTTTTTTTTTGGGGGAAAAAAAAAAAAGGGGGGGGGTTTTTTTTTTTTTTCCTTTTTTAGTTTGGTTATTGAACTCATGGTGCTTCCAAAAAAAGGACTTTTTGTGAGCATCCCAGGAGATCCATGGTCAGTGACCAAGAGACAGGCTACAGCCCTAACTGGGAATGAAAGATGTGACACTGTGCATTAAGTAGAAGAGCCAACTTGGTGTACTGATTAAGGCTTTGGGACTAGAAAGTGAGAGACTGTGAGTTCGAGTTCTCCTTTGAGCCCATTGGGAAATGTTAGGCTAATGGTCCCCAACCTTTCTGGCCTGATGGCCTAGCTGGAGGGGGTGGGGGAGGGTATTCTGACCAAGGCTTCCTGGGACCATAATTAAGCACATGCTTAATCCAAACAAGTCTTGTTTTATTTCAATGCTAGGAATTATGTGCATTCCCAGCCGGTAATGCAGCTCAGGTGTTTTAAACCATCTATGGTCTACAAGTCACCTTGTGGCGAGATAAGGATGCAAATAAATTTAATACATAAAAAAATTAAAATGTCTTCATTTCTCTAAGTTTTGAGTGGAGATTTTGGAAGCCACGAATCCTCTGAGAAGTCTGTCTCTTTCTCTCTCTCTCCTTAGAGCCCCGTTTTCCAACCCTGGCAATTTCCAATGTGTGGACTTCAACTCCCAGAATTCTACAGCCAGCATGGCCACCAATGAGAATTCTGGCAGTTGGAAGTCCACACCCCCAGAAGTTTCCAAATTTGGAAATAAGACCTTCAAGCCTAAACCAGAATGGCAATTCCCTCTTTCTACAAACCCATCTGTAGAGTGACAGCATACTTACCAATACATCCAATTAATATCACCGGCAGAAGGACAAGAACCACCATTCGTCCCCTTCTGAAATACACAGCAGATAAAGCTGCAATGGGAATAGAGGAAAAGAGTGTTTCCTTCCTGGAATGTGCCTGAAATATTTCCATCGGTTTCTTTTTCCTAATGTTATATACTCAATTTGACATGAAAAAGCCAAAGAATTTTAGGCTTGTAATATCCATATCCTACATTCTAATTAATATACAATATAATAAGGTACAATATTCTTTCTCTTGTCTTTATTTATAACCCCACATTAATAAGGCCCTTGTGTCTTTCAAAGGGTTGTTCCCTCCTGTATAACATCTCGTGTATTATACATTTTCCCTTTTAGGTTTTGTGTTGCTGTAAATATCCCCCACCCAGATTCTTCCATGGAGAGTCTGCCAGACCCCCCCTGTTTTTCTCCAGCCTCTCACCAGCCTCTTCCATGGCCAAGTCCAGAGGTTCCTGCAAGCCATCATGTTCCACATGACACCAGTAGCGGCTCCTCTCTTTGGGATCAATTTGGATACTGAGCCAGTAGTAGTAGGTCCCATCTGAGTTGGGGACCACGGACCCCTGGAGGGTGTCTTCCAGCCAGACCTCTCCGTCCCTCCTCCAGAAGGCATCAATCTCCTTGGGGTAGAAGCCATGAGCTCGGCAGAGAAGACTTTCCTTGCCATCAACCTCAGTCCTGCTGCTCATCGTCACCACTGGGGGCTCTGCTCGTGTAGAGAATGCAGAGAATTGTCAGAAGAAAAATGTCATTTGTTCACAATGTTTGAAATTCTCCATCCCCAAATATCTGCATCTTAGTCATGTGGCTATAAGTCTGCTCCGGGGCTCAAGGAAAGCCCTGCGGAACTGCCCCCAAAGAATGGAAGGATGCCTGGGACTGCAATACCTCCAGAGAAGCCATTTCCATAAAAGGCATTTTTTTTCTCTGGAGTCAAGCATAGTTCCTGGGGCCTACGAGGAAATAACCATTCAGTTTTCTTGGCAACAGTATTTATTTATATATAAAAAAAATAGGCACTACTCATCTCACTATCTAAATGATAGCAGCGTCGCTAGGACTCTGGGTTGGAGGTTAGCAAGCTTGCGTTCAAGACCCCGCCCCGCTGCATGGTGGATCGAGCTCCCGTCATTCGCTCTAGCTCCTTAACAGGGATATGATTGGGTGTTTCCTGGGCAATGATGATGTCACTGGCTAATCTTTTCAAGCCAGAAGCACCTTTTTAATAATAAAAAGCACCTTTAAAAAATGGTGCTTTCGACACCTACGGGGACTACCTAAGTGAGTAAGGATGTATTTCTAAGTGAGTAAGGATGTATGTATTTCAATCTCCCTAGAGGACTCCCATCTAATTGCCAAGCAGGCCCAATACCAAAGAGTAAGAGCTTTCCAATTCTTCTTTCCTTCAATAACCTGCCACCTTTTCTTGGTTATTCTGCAAATGAGACAACCCGCTCTTTCTTTAGTTGCAGTATTTTGTACCACCCAATTAAGACTCTAGACCATAAACAGACACCCTCTCCTCTTATTCAGCGTTGCCATCCTTACTCTTCCTTGCCCGAGCTTCTTTGCTGTAGTCCAGCCATTTCTTCAGCAAGCCAAAGCACTCCCCTTCCAGGTAAATTTTCTTGCGCCAGCCCCTGTCCAAGTCGGCATCCCATTTCTTCTTGGTCGTTTCGGCCTCGGCGTTGGCTGCCGTCCAGTTGAGGGTGGCCTTGTTAAAGCTGAGAAAAATTTTCCCATCGTAAGCGTAGAGATCGTACCCCCTTTTGCTCCCATCTTCTGCCAGCTCACAGCCGTAGAGCCGCTGCCAGACATGAAGCTCTAAAAGAGAGCAAAATTAGTGAGCCATCACTGCACATTTAGGCAAGTTCTGTCAGAAAGAAAACCTCTCCATCCCTGCTTTAGCTCCAGCTTCAAGATTCCTTCACTCAACCTAGAGGAAGGCAAAGGAAAGGGATGTTTGTCCACTCTTCCCATCACCAATGCAGCAGTGAGCCAGGTTTTTTAAATGTTTTATTTCCAAAGTTAAAATACAAAATAAAGGGGGGCGGGGGGAGAGGAAACAAATTAACAACCATCAGACCCTAATAATAAAAAAAGAAAACCATGTGTACAAAAAAGGAAACAAACAATGAATATATCATTCACACGGACATTGAATGTAGAAAGTCCACCCTGCTTAAATGCTGACAAATATATCAAAAATATCTGATGTGTTCTCCTCCCCTTGTAGAACAGGCCTGCAAACTGTTATAAACTTTTCCATCTTTCAGAGAACTTTCTAAACCTGGATAAAAGATCTGTTTTCTAGGAGCTGCGGTGGCACAGTGGTTAGAATGCAATACTGCAGGTTACTTTTGCTGCCTGCCGGTTGCCTGCAATTTGGCAGTTCGAATCTCACCAAGCTCAAGGTTGACTCAGCCTTCCATCCTTCCAAGGTTGGTAAAATGAGGACCCAGATTGTTGGGGGAAATAGGCTGTCTCTGTAAACCACTTAGAGAGGGCTGTGAAGTACTGCGAAGTGGTATATAAGTCTTAAGTGCTATTGCTAAGTCTAAATGCTATTGCAATTGCTATCACAATGGCCTAAATCTCTCTCCTTCAAAATGACTAAGTGAGTGCATGTATAGAAATCAATATAAATGCATCCACCCTGTCACCAGGGACCCAAGAACAAGCTTCCCAATTCTGATTGAAACAGGACAAAGACACACGATTTGCAAAGTTTTATTCAAGCTTAGAAAGCAAGCAAAAAGCAGGTGGGGGGGCGGGCAGCCAAGCCTTCTCTAAGCAGGCCAGTTTTTGACTTTCCAGCCTAGCACTACTGATTGTTTTGCATTCTCTTAGAAGTGAATCTCTTCCTTCCTCCAAGTGAAGATAGTGTGACCCTTAAACCATTTTTAGTGTTTTCTCCAGAACTGGATTTGTTCTCCAGAATATTTTAACGAAGCAAATTATAAAACTGTATGGTACCGTGTCATAGCACGGGGGCGGGGGGTCCCTAACCCCCAGGCCGTGACCCACTATCAGTCTGCAACCAATTCGGAACTGGTTCCTAGGAGCGGCAGGTGAGTGCCTGCCCACGAGCAGCTCCACCTGCATGAGCAGTGAGCGAGTGCCTGCATGCGTGCAGCTCCACTGGTGCTCGCACACAAAGCTCCATTTGTGCAAGCGGCAGGTGCATGCACCTGCTCTTGTAAACATGGAGATGCATTCGCTTGCGGGTGCACCTCTCACTCACACAGAACCATTCCCTTCCCCCTCCCGCCAGGCCACCAAGCTGGAAAAATCAGGGACTGCTAGCATTGCATATTTGCACCCACTCCTTTGTCTCTAATTACCGGTCCTATCCCCCATTTATCATTCTAGGGCTCAGGAAAAGTTTATGAAATTAATTAGCATTACCATTCATTACCCTAGACTGGAAAAAAATGGCAGGTGACCGGCAGGTAATTCTCTGGCTTGTAAACCTTTGATCTTGGTCTGGCTGTTGACCAGAAACCAAGACAGCATAGTTCATCCATCGAAAAACACTGCTTACATGCTCCATCGACTTTGTAGGATATTTAGCTGCCGGTCAGAATTTCATTGTTCGGCTTCTTCTCTCTTGGCAGATGGATTAATCCCGTTTATAATGGATTAATCCATTTATCACTAGGCAGCAAACAAAATAAGAAACATCATTCCATTAAAGCAAATCAACACACACAACTAAATCCCCCATAAAATCTGAAATCCCACATTGCATATCCCACCAGATCACCAGTAAGATACATCTGAGTCCTAGTGTTGTGGGGGGGAAGAGCCTGAGATAGTGGTTAACCTTAATCCTACCCATCCTAGTTTATTTTTTTGTCAGCAGAGCAAATATCAACTGTTTTGGTTGGTGGTTTTGAATGGATGGAAAGACATTGGAGAGTCAACCAGATGTCATGAGCTGGGAAGATGTGACTTCCCAGAAGTCAGGAATTCTATGGTACTAAGAAAAATTCTTGTCTAGATCAGCGGTCTATCAAATTTGGCAACTGTAAGATTTGTGGATGTCAACCAGGCTGGCTGAGGAATTCTAGGAGTTGAAGTCCACAAGTCTTAAAAGTTGTCAACTTCGGAGACCCCTAGTCTAGATCATTCTATATGGAGACAGAAAATCAGATACAGGTACTCCTCGACTTATAACCATTCGTTTAGTGACCATTCAAAGTTACAACAGCACTGAAACAAGTGACTTTATTTAATTTACATATTCATTCTTTCAATCAATTTCTATAGCTGTCTATCTCAGCCAAGGGACTCTAAGCGGCTTACAATTCTAAAATTATAAAACAATTTAAACAATTTAAAATACATTAAGACAGCAAAAGCATCCACAAAATAAATGAGTATAAATGACAGCCAGATAACACATAATCAGAGTTGGAAGGGACCTTGTAAGTCAACTAGTCCAACCCCCTGCCCAAGCAGGAGACCCTACACCATTTCTGACAGATGGCAGTCCAATCTCTTCTTGAAAGTCTCAACTTCCGAAGGCAACTTCTGTTCCATGGGTTGACTGTTCTGTCAGAAAGTTTCTCCTTGTTTCCAGGTTGAATCTCTCCTTGATCAGTTGCCATCCATTATTCTTGGTCTGGCCTTCAGGTGCCTTGGAAAATAGCTTGACCCCTTCCTCACTGTGGCAGCCCCTCTGTGGCAGCCATGATGATTAATGAACTTAATAGTAAAACCAAGTAACGGGACATATTCCAAACCCCAAATACAGAACCAAGTTTTTAAAGCTTTGTGAAAAAGCCAACAGGGTTGGGACTATTCTAAATTCTGTTGGAGAATATTCCATAAGGCAGGGGCTGCAGAAGAAAAAGGCCCTTTTCTAGTTCCTGCCAGTCGACACTCTTTGGCTGATGGGATCTGCAGCATGCCAGATCTGTAGGACCTTATTGGAGGGATAGAAATTCTTGGAAAAAGACAGTCCCTTAGGTAACCCCGGTGCCTTGTCACATAGGGCTTTAAATGTGGCAATCAGTGCATTGAATGGCACCTGGGAACAACATGACAATAAGTGCACAATCATGCCTACCGTCCCTGTCCTATTGTCTCCATTTATTCATACCTATTTCCTGTATTCTTACTCATGTTTATACTTATACCTATTATCTTGTTAAGCGATTGACAAATCAAATCAAAAAAATAAATAAATAAAATAAATGTAGCTGGCAACATTTTGCAGCAGCTGAAGTTTCCAAAGGCTCTTCAAGAGTGGCCTCCAGCAGAGAGTATTATAGTATTATGGTAATCTAAGACATGGACCCTGTGCCGTGGACCAGCACAGCATGACAGAAACTGGGTCGTTGAAACAGGCAAAGCCCCACCTGTGAAATGCAGGCAGCTCGTGAAACCACAGCCTTTCCGGTCTGCAGAAAAACTTCTCTCCATGAAATTAGTCCCTGTTGCCCAAAAGGTTGGGGGGCATTGATCTAAGAGGTTACAAGGGCCAAGGTGAATGGGGTGCAGGACCTCCCAGTCCAGAAATGGATGCAACTGGAACACTATACAAAGGTGTGCGGAGGCTCCCCTATCGCAGCTACCACCGGCTCTTCAAGACCTGTGAGTCTAGGACTGGGCTGGGCAATTAATTTTCCCAAGGAGCCACGTGAGAAACTGATACTGTTGTGGTGGGCCCAACCCTAACCGTAACCTGGGGTGAGCCAATCCAATAGGCCCATCCTCTGTGAGGAGGCGGGGTAGCACCAGAGAAGTGGAGGATCACCATCAAGTGATCTGATCTAGTGGTGGGATTCAAAAATTTGTACTACCGGTTCTGTGGGCGAGGCTTGGTGGGCGTGGCAGGAGGACACTGTAAAATCTCCATTCCCTCCCACTCCTGGAGAAAGGATATACTGCAAAATCCCATTCCCTCTTCTCCCCACTAACCTGCTTTCCAGCTCTGTTCTCCTGTGCAGGGCAACCAAAGGAGACTCAGCCGATCAGCTGGGACTCGGGAGGCAGAGAATAGATGGGGTTGGTGGGGCCAGTCAGAGGTGGTATTTGCCGGTTCTCAGGACTACTCAAAATTTCTGCTACTGGTTTTCCAGAACTGGTCAGAACCTACTGAATGCCACCTCTGGTCTGACCATGGCAGGGGAAAACCCCTATCTCCCTCAAATCCAGAAAATTCCACCGCTGCCTTGATAGAAATCCAGATCCGGTGTATTACTGCTATTATGAATCAGCCAGTGGACAAGGCTTCCATAGTAATGACAAAATCCAAGCTACCTTTGACCCCATGCCCAGTGAAGCCAGATTAAAGTTACCCAGGGGTCTATGAAGATGCTCAATCAGCCCAAAGGTGCATTTCCAAAAGGCAAGTGGACTTTCTTGTTTTTTTTCCTTTGAAAATATTTCAGTTTTTATCCGAGATGCTTCTTCAGTTCTAAAGAACTTCTTACGAACTTCTCACTTCCTCTGAGATGGGGGCCCTGCCTCTCCCTCAACTATCCACTGCAACTCAATCACCCGGTAAGGGGAATGTGAGGGGAGAAGTTCCTACAGAACTTCAGCGTTGGCTCTCAGTGCCAGAAGGAGCTCTCCCGTATCCCTAGCCTCACTCAATCTACCCTGTTTCAGAACTGGCCTCTTGTACTGGCCAGCAGGTGGGGGGGCGGGGGGGCTGCATGCACATACACAACACACACATCCTATCCCTGACTCTCACTTGGGAGAGGAAGGGTGCAGAACATCCATCCCTATATTCACCTAGAAGTTGCCAATCCTATTGCCTTGAGCAGGAGTCCCCAACCTGTGGACCGTGGCCTCTTGGCCACAGGCCACACAAGTGGTTTGCTGATATGCATGCATGTGCACGCACACACACACACACACCCCACTCATGCTTAGCATCGCCATAAGACTTGCACAGGTGCTCGTGGCCCCATTTCTATCACATGGGCACTCACGGTCCCATCACATACTCACAGCTCTGTTTGCATGCACGTGCAAGTGTGCGTAAGGAGCCCCAGGCCGTCAACCCAGAAAGATTGGGGAACTCCGATCTTGAGCATCCCCAACTCCCAAAGGAAGTCCTTCCACTCCTCACTGGTAGTCCTAGTAGCAGCTTATTGGAGGCTAATTCCGGTTATCAGCTTCTGCAGTCTCTGGCAACCAGTTGCTGGGCTCATTGATTCAGCCATTCAGTTCTGGGCCGGTTGTCCCATCCACTCCTCTGCTACTATTTCCTCTTCACTGTCTTCCCATTGCCACTGCCACCATCATCCCAGGTCTCAGCTTGGTGCCTCTGTTCTCCTAACCAAGCTAAATCCAGATGCTGCCGCTCCCTCGCTGCCTCTTCTCCTTCACCGGCCTTATGGCTGCATGGACCTTTGGCTTTGGCTTGGTGTCTCTTATCTCTGGCCTCCTACTGAAGGTCCATCCTTAGGAATTCTTCAGCATCACTGTTGCTACAAATGTAAACACCACTAGTTCTGGGCTTGGCTTGGCATCTCCAACTTCCAAGCTACAGATGGAGGTCTGACCTCATTATGCCTTCGCCTTCACCCCGGCTCCGGGCCTTGAGTCCACATTTCCAGCCCCAGCTCTGATTCCCAGCTGGAGATCAGATCCTGCTGTGTTTTCAAACTTGCCTCAATGGCATCTGGCACCAGCTTCAATCACCAGCCTTGCCACTGGGCAAGCAGACCAAGACAAGCAGGGTAGAAGATAGGAAGTGGGTATGTCGACAGGGGTTCATCCTCTTTTAACGACCCTATAATCCATAAGCATTTCAGACCACTGGTTGTCCAGTCTCTTCTTAAAAGCCTCCAGTGATGAAGCACTCACAGCTTCTGGAGGCAAGTCGTTCCACTGATTAATTGTTCTATCTGTCAGGAAATTTCTCCTTAGTTCTAAGTTGCTTCTCTCCTTGTTTGGTTTCCACCCATTGCTTCTTGTCCTGCCCTCAGGTGCTTTGGAGAATAGCTTTACTCCTTCTTTGTGGCAATCCCTGAGATATTGAAACACTGCTATCATGTCACCCCTAGTCCTCCTTTTTATTAAACTAGAGCAGGTGTCAAACTCGAGTCGTCACATCGTCTTGTGATGTATTGCGACTTTTTTCCCCTTCACTAAACTGGGGGTGGGAGTGGCCAGCGCGTGACACATCTGGCCCTGGGGCCACAAATTTGACACCCCTGAACTAGAATGTCGCACAACACTCTCCACTTCATGGCAGGGAGCCTTGCACTCTGCAGAGGCTCACGCGTGCCATTTTCTCTCTGATCCTCGACTTACAACCGGTCCTTGCGTTTACAATCACTGCAGCATTCACATGATCGTGTGATCAAAATTGAGGCACTTAGCAACCGTCGTGTATTTAGCAGCATCCCGGGGTTGCGTCGTCACCATTTCCTATCTTCCCAGCTGACTTCTGACAAACAAAGTCAATGGGGGACAGTGTTGTGGTTAGCCGGCAGCAGGTGCGGATGGTGGAAGAGAGCAAGGATTCAGATGAGGGGCCAGGACCATTAGGGAATGGACTGCTACCTTCAGAGATTGTGGGGGCTGGCAGCAGCAATGAGGAGGTTCCCGAGGAACCTGTACCAAGTGCGTGTGTGCGCAGGATTGCTCGTAGGGTAGAGCAGTTACAGCAGCATGGGCGACTCAGGAGTCAGGCTGCAAGGTAATGGCCCTTCCCTCAAGTGGATAAAAGCCAGGTTTGAAGAAGCGTTCTTTGCAGAAGGCAAAGACACTCTGAAACTCAACTTCTTGGACATTATAGTTAATATTTGAAAACTCTTGTAAACTATTTCTTATCTGTGGGTTTTTGGCAGCCTTGAAAAACAATTTGGGCAAGGCTCTTTCTTGTGGGAACTAATTAGTTGGAAGCAGCCTTTTATCTGTGAAGAAACAGAATTCGTGGATGAAACCTTAAAAGGCGGGGGCTGCTGCCTTTGTCTTGAGTTTGCTCTCTTGGAACCAGGTTGGATCAGAACTGACACTGGATTTGTTTAACAACTGTGTGATTCACGTAATAGCTGCAATGATTTGCTTAACAACCGTAGCAAAAAAGTCATAAAATCGGGCTTCACAATGGCTTTGCTTAACATCAGGAATTCTGGCCCTAGTTGTGGTTGTAAGTCGAGGACTACTTGTAATCTAATGGAAGATTTGGCTTTGTTGCCTTGAACTGCCTTCTTAATAGAGAAGAGCTACTTTGGTACCAGGCTAGAAACAGGGAAGCCCTGATTTCTAGTCTTGCCTGAGCCCGAAGACCAGCTAGATAAGCTTGAGCCAATCACTCTCTCTCAGCCCTAGAAATGAGGCAAATCTGAAATCTGGCCACAAAAACTGCAGGGGCTTGTCCAGGCAGTTGCTAGGGGCAACAAAAACACAACAACCTTCTCAGCAGATTTTCCTGACAGACCCCTTGAGTTTGTCTCCCCAAATGTTAAGATCTAGATGAGAAGAAAAAATGTTCATCACATTTATTTGTTGCCCGCCTGGCAATGAAAACAAAATATCAGGGAATGTTAAGATTTTCCATGCCTTTCTCTCCTTCCTGTTGTTCTAGTTCTTGAAGCTGCTTTATTCCATTCTGAACATTCCTGCAACTATTTCTTTCTCCAGCTCATCTTGCAGGGTCGGCCTCTCCTTTATGCAGCCCAGTGCCCTGCCTTCAAATTATAATTTATTAGCACCCTACAGATTCATTAACTGTAAAGGATTAGCAAAGAGCCCTTTTCTGAATCACCTTATATCTAATGCAAGAGTGTTAATTAAATATTAAAGAAAAATATCAATGATGAAAGCCAACCATGACAGGATAGGCTGCTTGCAAAATGGTCATGGTTTCATCTTAATTTAATATTTAATCTTGTGCATTGAAATATCTACATATTTTTAAAGAGAGGGAGGGAGAGGGAGAGGGAGAGAAAGAGAGATGATAGAATAGGATAGCACAGGGTAAGAGTTGGAAGACTGGCCCAAGGATGTGAGATTTCCTGGCCGTACCTCGGCTTTGGTTGTTCTCCTGCAGGATATTCTCCAGATCCTTCCTGAACCGCTGCCCAGAATGGAGGGCTCTCTGAGTCATCCAATTCCAGAAATGGGGGTCCTCTTCCTCAATCTTCTTCATCCAGGGGCCTCGGGACACGGCCTGCTTGGTGATGCTGTTGTAGGAACCAGCAAGGAAGCCATCCCCGTAGCCCAGAGCAGTGAATTGGGGCAGGTCTCCAATGGATTCTGATACGGCAGTGTACTGATAAAGCAGAGAATGGGTGTGTCCATCTGGAAAACAAAGGCAGAGTTTCAGGTATGGCAAGGAGCACTTCCCCACCATTCAAATGGGGTCATTTGTTGACGGCAATCAATTCAGTCTTTTATGACCTCAAATTTTCCGGATAGAAAAAGTTACAGGAAGCCCTTGATTTACGACCACAATTGAGCCAAAAATGTCTGCTCTTAAGTGAGACATTTGTTAAGGCTATTTTGCCCCATTTTACGACCTTCCTTGACACAGTTGTTAAGCGAATCACTGCAGTTGATAAGTTAGTAACTTGGCTGTTAAGCAAAATCAATGGGGAAACCAGATTCACTTATCAAAAGGTCGCAATCACATGACCTCAGGACACAGCAGCGATCATAAGTATGAACCAGTTGCCAAGCATCTGAATTTGGCTCACATGGTCATGGGGCTGCTGCAAAGGTCATAAGCGTGAAAAAGTGTGGAAAATGATCATGTCAATTTTTTCAGTGCCAGAAATACAAGATAAAAGAAGTCAAATAAAATAAATAAAATAAGTCTCAAACAGCACAAATAATAATTTCAGCTGAGATGCTTGGTATTTGTGACTCTGCTTTTGTCCTCTCCACACTACTGTAGCATAGTGTGTTAACTTTTTCATTTACACATGCAATAAAACAATAAAACTTCTACCAATTAATCTTGTGATAAAATAAAGTTGCACCCCACCCAAATCTTAACAACTCTGAGTGACTCACAACAATGAAATAAATTAAAATATAGGTTTGAAATGCAGAATCCCACAAGCTGGGCAGCATTCCACAATTATTTTATAACCCAAAATAAGTACTGTTTATGATGTTCATGACCAAATGATTGAAGCCCAGAATCTTAAAATTCTAGAATGTGTCCCAGTTGTCTGATTAGTTTTCTAAATATTATTACAGATAGTTCTCAACTTACAACAGTTCATTTGACTGTTCAAAGTTACGACGGCCTTGAAAAATGCGACTTATGACTGTTTTTCACACTTACGACTGTTGCAGCATCCCTGTGATCATGCAATCTAAATTCAACTTGGCAACTGTCTCATATTTATGACACTGTTGCTCCTGGAGTCACATGGTCTCCTGACAAGCAAAGTCAATGAGGAAGCCAGATTCATTTAACAACCATGTCATTAACTTAACTGCAGTGATTCACTTAACAACCATGGCAAGAAAGGTCATACAATGGGACAAAGTTTACTTAACAAATGTTTTTCTTAGCAACAGGAATTTTGGGCTGAATTGTGGTCATAAATCAAGAATTATCTGTATATGTGTTGTCTTCTAAATGCTCTATAATCTTGTACTCTATATGCTCCTCTCTGCTACCAGGAAGATGGGCTAAGAGGCCCTGGGTGTGGAACACTATCCAACATGGAAAATAAATACTAGAAGAGAACAAACAAAAGAGAAAATATTTTCATAGTTCAGGGCATATCCATACATACAGTCTACCTTCTATTGTTCTGGCTAGGATCCCAGATTTTGCCTATGCCCTTTGGGACTTTCCAAAGCCACCTGAGATCCTCCCAATAACAGGTGCTTTTTTCTTCTGTTCTTTCATTGGTTGTCCTTTCAACACACCACCGGCACACCTTTGGACAACCAAACACCTGATTGTCATTTATCAGGGAGTGCTGGTAGGTGAGGCCTGACCTTTGATCTATCTATCAAATGTAAATGGCCACTCATGACACCAAAATAAACTCTGGACTGCCTCCAACACCAATGAACATATCAGAATCAGAATCGAGCTGGAAGGGACCTTGGAGGTCTTCTAGTCCAGCTCCCTGCCCAACCAGGAGATTCTTAAAAACCTCCAGTGTTGGAGCACCCTCAACTTCTGAAAGCAAGCTGTTCCACTGATTGAATTGTCCTCCCTATTAGGAAGTTTCTCCTTAATTCCAGGTTGCTTCTCTCCTTGATTAGCCCCCCCCCTCCCCCCATTGTTTCTTTTCCTGCCTTCTGGTGCTTTGGAAATTAAATTGACTCTCTTTTCTTTGTGGCAGCCTTTCAAATACCAGAATACCCCTATCATGTCCCCCTTAGTCCTTCTTTTCTCTAAACTAGCCAAACCCAATTCCTGCCACCATTCTTCATATGTTTTAGTCTCCAGGTCTTTAATCATCTTAGTTGCTTTTCTCTGCACTTTTTCCAAAGTCTCAAAGCATCAAAGGACATTAGTTTATAAACGTAAAATAGCATTAAGGCATACAAAAGATTAGATGTTAGCAGACACAATGGACCACTGCAAGATCTCCTGGGTCCCCTGAGACCTCCCTCCCCTGATGACCCAACCAAGTCTTGAAGGACCTTCGGAAAATAAACTGGGTTTAAGCTAACTTCACGGGGATGAAGAATGGCACCAGGGTAAGAGATTTTTGCAAGCGGATTTTTGTAAGAGAGATTTTGGCAAGCAGCGATGCCAGCGCGGTGGACCGCTTGGGCTGAGAACCAGGGGCGTTGCAGTCCGGCTCCCTTTTGCGGGCTCTCGGGTCCCGTCGCACCTGCCCACCTGCTGCACGGCGCTCGCGATTCGTGTGGCTCGTAGATTCGTCCCTTCCTCTCGCCGCGTCCACCTGATGGTTTTTTTTCCTGGCGTGCTGGCCAGGCGGGGTGAGAGGAGGAGATCGCCTCGAGTGAAGCCCACGCGACGAAGCCCCCCTCCTCCCCGTCTCTCTCCTCCTCTGCCCACGCTTCGCCCACGGGCGCTCTCCCCGCTACTCACCGGAGCAGCCGCTGCGCAAGAGGAGCAAAAGCAGCGCTGGGAGAAGGAAGAAGCGCTTCGTCGTCCGGCGGTCTGGAGCCCCTCGGAGCCCAGCCGCCCTCCGCTCCTCGGGCTTACGGGGGATCCTTCCTTCGGTGAAGATCCGGGGGAAAAGATAAAGGTGATCCATAAGATCGAGCCCCCGAGTTTCTTGCGAACCACCACCCTTGGGACGAGCCTTTCAGAAATGCAGATCCCGAATAGCGCTGTGGTCACAATGTTGCGTGATCGATCGCTCCGCCTCCCACGATTCGGCGAACCACGCCTGAGTGGAAAGTACCTGGCCCCGGTGGGTAAGGAGACGGACGGTTGCTGCTGCTTCTCTCTTTCCGCTCTTCTGGTGCCTTCCTAGTTCGGGAAAGTGTTTCTTTCACGGACCGGTAGTTGTCGATTTCCAGCAGTTCGGTTCCAAGTTACAACGGCACTGAAAAAGGGGATTTATGAACGTTTTTCATCCTTAACAATTGTGGCAAGAAATACCCCTCTGGTTCAGTTCCAAGCCGGGAGAAAGGCACTGGAGACAAAATGGAGGCTGGAGGCTTGATTGGAAAGATAGAATAGAGTAAGAGTTGGAAGATGGTTTAATGATGAGCAGAACCACCAAGCACATGGTTCTGGGCAGCTGAAGTTGAGAGTGGTTGGGTGCACTTATATCTTCTCCTAGGCTTTGCACTTGAGCTTCCTGTTCCTCTGCAAGAACATGTATTCTACTGGCTGTTGTCAGACACCCATGGTGCCATGTAGGGGTTGCGTAGGGGTCATAGCTGGGTCTATAGGAAAAAGGGAAAATGCAAATCCTAGACCATCTGGACACGTACCTGCGTTTTGTTGCCTTTTTTCTGGGATGCACTTCCAACTTCGTCTGCTTGCCTATAGTTCTGGGATTTCCTCAAAGTCTCCCATCCAAGTATTCACCAGGTCCGACACTACTGAGCCTTTTTGAAGACATAACTGTTTGAAGGATTCTTTCCTTCCCACCCACCCACCCTTCTTTCTCTGGAAAACACATTTGCTTAATACTTTCAGGCATTCTTGTTTTGTTTCCTTTTTTCTGTGTATGACTGCAGAACTGATATTTCTTATAATTAACCCCTCTTTTCCTCTAGCAGACTAGGAACAGCAAATTTTCCTGATTTGTTCATCAGAAAGGCAGCCAATATTGCATTATGTGCTGGTTACAATTGAACCTCAATCATGCTTTGCCATCTCCAAGGGAATCTGGGTATCAAACAGAATAGAGCTGGAGGTCTTCTAGTCCAGCCCCCTGCTCAAGCATTTCAGACAAGTGACTGTCCAGTCTCTTCTTAAAGCCGTCCAGTGATCCGCATCTTCTGAAGGCAAGCTGTTCTACTGGTTAACTGCCCTTAAAGTTAGGAAGTTTCTCCTTAATTCTAGGTTGCCTCTATTCTTGATTAGTTTCCATTCATTGTTTTTTTGTCTTCTGGTGCTTTGGGAAATGAGTTGACCCTCTCCTCTTTGTGGCAGCTCCTCAAATACTGGAATGCTATCATATCACCCCTAGTCCTTTTTTCTCTACTGGCCATACCCAATTTCATACATTCTTCATGTGTTTTAGTCTTCAGGCCTTTAATCATTTTAGTTGCTCTTTTTTGCACTTTTTCCCAAAATATCTGAGCCACCATTCCTTCAAAACCACATGCAAAGGAGAGAGGCAAAGCTGGGGCAGAAAGAATCTCCTGGGGGAACCAAATGTGCTCCTGTCTCCCATTTCTGGATTTAAATTGTTGATTAGTTACTAGGGACATTTTGACAGCAGAAATAATATGGTTATGGGGGAATATTCCAGGTCTATGGAGGAAATCAGCAGGACATTTTTTATATTCTGCAGGCTGGGCCATGCATTAAACAAATTAAAAATACTGTAAGTTGTATTTAAAAAATAATATGGTGGTAGGAAAGCTTGAATTACTTCAGTCTGTCTATAGCTTATTCAGAAGAGCATTCATTCATCTAATTCCAGCATTTTCTTACCATCTGAGCCAAGTGTATTTGGCAGTTTTTATTTATTTATTTATACAGCTGCCTATCTATCTCACAAGCAAGCTACTCTGGGTAGCATGTGACAAAATAAAACAATAAATATCTAAAATCATTATCAATAAAGATTAAGATTAAAAACTATAAAAAGCTAAAATAAAGGTGAGGATCTTAATAATAATGGAACTGTCTCCCCCAAGGATAAAGCTGAAGTGATTAGAAAGAACATTAGTCTTTATTTAGTACTTGGTTATTTTATAGGTTTCATTCAACATATGGAAGATGCCAAACAGGTAATTATCTGCTTTTCTAGGCACTGAAAAATGTTATATTAGTTACAGAATAAGAGAGTTGGAAAGGGACCTTGGAGGTTTTCTAGTCCAACCTCTACTCAAGCAGGAAACCTTATACCACTATATGGTGTTAGACTTTCTGTGAGGAAATAAGTTTAGTTCAGATTTCCCAGGTTCTCTCTTTTTTTAACTGAGACCAACTTTAGGCATAGGAACTCTTCAGTCCTTTTCCCCCCTTGTAGGATCTGGCTCTTCCCTCCCTCGTGCTCTGACAGACTCTCTCCCTCCCCCACCCAGTTTAACGGCTTTCCGGCCATATATTCACGCTCCCTCCTTCGTTTTCCAGCCAATAGTCAATTGACAGACTCCCGCCCCCTCCTTTTAACGGGTTTCCGCCAATATTAACCCTCTCTCCTTCCCACCGTCGCGCTGACTCTCCCCCAACACCATTTAACGGTTTTCCCGCCAATATTCATCCTCCCTCCTTGGCTCTCCCGCCAATATTCACCCTCCCTCCGTCGTGCTCTGACAGACTCCGCCCCCCCTTCTTTTTAACGGCTTTCCCGTTATTCCACGCAGGCGTTTCTCCCCTCCTATTTCAGAAGCAGTGATGTCACTCACCTCTATTCTCCCCCACGCGCACATTTGACTCGTAGGGATAAAAAAAAAATCTCAGCGTTTTATCACCCTTCGGAATGAAGTTTTTTCCTCTGCTCTTAACAGTTCGGACTGTGATTTGGACAGAACAAGTTTGCAAGTTGTGGCTAAAGGGCGAAACCTCCTTTAAAATTCTGTTCCCTTAAGAGACGAAGGTGGCTGCTTCCTCCTTCTCCCCACAGCGATGCCCTGAATATGCACCTTCCTTAGCCCTGGGCCCTTCAGAGACCCTGTAGCTCTCCTCTCCTCCCTCTGGCAGGCTCTTGTCACTCCTGACAGACTCTCTCTTTCCCTGAGAGTTTAACGGCTCTCCCGCCAAGATTCCCTGCGGGGTTTCCTCCCCTCTGTCTCATTCCAACAGGGGCGGTGACATCATCACCTCCCATTCCTTTGAGTTATCCTTATATTCAATTATAACATATGTCCTATTGCAACTCTGGTGCCACATTATGCAGGTAGTCCTCAGCTTAGGACCACAATTGAGCCCCAAATTTCTGTTGTTAAGTGAGACATTGATTACATGAGTTTTGCCCCATTTTATGACTAAAGTCACTAAAGGAACTGTTGTCAATTGAGGACTACGTGTAGTTATATATATTAATTGAATATATTGCATTGTCCACTTTTACATTAGTTTCCATCCATTGCTACTTGTCCTGCCTTCAGGTGTTTTGGAGAACTGGGAGTCAAGCTATTCTCCAAAGCACCTGAGGGCAGGACAAGAAGCAACGGATGGAAACTAATCAAGGAGAGAAGCAACCTAGAACTGAGGAGAAATTTCCTGACAGGGAGGACAATTAATCAGTGGAACAACTTGCCTCCAGAAGTGGAATGCAATGACAATAAAGCTATTCTATTCTATTCTATTCTAGGTGCTCCAACATTGGAAGTTTTTAAAGAACAGATTGGACAACCATTTGTCTGAAATGGTACTACTCCTACTGTATAGGGTTTCCTGCCTCAGCAGGGGGTTGGACTAGAAGACCTCCAAAGTCTTATCCAACAGTCTTATTCTGTTACATGCACACTTATGTTTGTGTCTGTATGTATGCTTTATTAGAATTGATTATGTACACCAAGAGTATTTGCACCAAAATAAATTCCTTGTGTGTCCAACCACACTTGGCCAATAAAGAATTCTATTCTATTGTATATCAATGATTACATGACTTCTCTAGATATCACAAATAAACCACTGTATTTAAAGGAAACACACTGACCTTAGTGTAATATAATTTTTCAGAATGAAGCTTTTATTTATCCTAGTCTGTTGCTCTCTGCCCTCAGAGAAAAATGGCAGTTGTTCCCTGTGACTGTATCATTTACTTTCATCTCCATCTGAAATCAGTAAAGATTCAACAGTAGACTTCTGCCGAACCTCAACCGTCCTGGGGCGCAGAATACGGAGCTAATACAGAGCATCGGCCGGAGGCAGGAAAAGTGTGTGTGTGTGTGTATGAAGCAACATTCTCTCTTCCTGATCTCGACCTTTCTGGAAGCTGAGAAAACGTGTGGAGTCGTGTACAGAGGAAAGTGAGATGCTGCTCTTCTTGCAAGCAGATGTGGAAAAGTGAATCCCTATCCTCTTGAAAGGCTTTCTGGGGAAATTGGGGAAGGGGCTGGTAATGCGAGGGAGGGGGGACCTTTTTGCCCCCAGTGGGAATATAGGAGGGAGGGGAAGCCTTGGGAGCAGTTGGAGGCACCGACTGACTGCCTTCTCTGAGTCCCAATTTCCTATCAGCGCCTCTGGCAATCTGGGAAATTTGGAAAGTGCTTTGCCGCCTGCTTCCCGGGAGGAGAGAGTCCCAGCTGGTAGCCCCCCCCTCCCCAATCTACACAAATCCTGGTTCTCCACTTCCCACATGGTCCCTTTGTTGTCCTCGGAATGTCCTTGAGGCAGCTGCAAGACTTCTCTTGCAAGCAGGACACCCAGTGCTGGGTTTTTAAGCCTAATCTGGGTTCCTAGTTTCTTTTTTTCTTTTTAAAAATTTAAATCTAAAGTTTTCTATACATCACCTATTGTATGTATCAAATAGATAAAAAACTAGTTTAAAGCAGATTTACAGGTAGTCCTCGACTTAACAACAGCTTGTTTTGTGACCGTTCAAAGTTACAACATTAAAAAAGTGACCTATGACCATTTTTCATAACCTATGACCGTTGCAGCCTCCCCAGGATCATCTGATCAAAATTTGGACGCTTGGCAACTGACTCATATTTAATGACTGTCACAGTGTCCCAGGGTCACATGATCCCCTTTTGCAATCTTCTGACAAACGAAGTCAACGGGGAAGTCAGATTCGTTTAACAAGAGTTGGCTGCTGATAGTTATCACTGCATTTTAACTATTTTAATTCCTCAAGGTGCTCTGGCACCCTACCTGATTTGTAACTCTGGCTTGCAGGTTTTTTTAATCTCTTGCCCATAAAGTGAAAGCCTTTAGCTGAGAGGTCATTTAAGCTCTCCAGAAAAAGCACACCCAGGAAAAGCAATCCTTAGATCCATTTGCACCACTTAAAGATACCAGCTGGTCTCACTCACCTCACAAGATATCCTAAGAAAATCATCCATATTTAAAGAAAGGTCACATGACCCCCAGAAAGGCAGTAAAAAAAATAAGTGCCAAGCTTGCACCCTGCCTCTTGGAAGTACATCCCAAAAGGACAGTGCCAGATACCACTAAAGCAGTGAAGGAAGACCCCCTCCCCGATAGAAAAAGAAAAGAAACCATGAGGCAGGAAAAAAATTAAAACACAATACAAATAATTAAATCACAATAGTAGCTGTTGCTTGTTGAAACTGAATAGGGAAAATTATCCCATCAATAAACACAGGATTAAACGTCACCAAGCACAGAATTAACCTTCACCAAAAACTAGTTTTAAACCAAAATTCAGAAAGGGTTTGTAAACTCACGTTTGAATGTCAATCTTTCTAGCTAGCCAAGAAGCCTTGCTGAATGTCACTCATCTTGGTTCCCTGTCATTAAAAGCATCTTTCTGACAGCTCTGCTTCATTATTCAATTATTTCTTCAAAGTGCTGATTGTCCAGGGAAATATTTCCTCCCAACAGCAGTGTAAAAACTTAAAACAACCTTTAAGAAAGTCAAGCCCCAGAAGCTCTGGAGACAGGAAGTCTAGGTGTACTGGCAAGAATGTAATAAGGGTGGAAAAAAACAAAAGGAGATTGCTTCTAATTACCAGTTCTCTGAACTGCTTAGAAAGTTAACAAGGGATTCTATAGAACTGGTCAGAACCGGTAGAATCCCACCCCTGCTTATGACCATTTTTCACACTTATGACAGTTGCAAAATCCCCAGTCATGAGAGGCCAGGTGAGAAGAAGCGCCCCTTGACACGAGTGATGTCGAGTTGGCCACGCCCACCCAGTCACATGACCACCAAGCCACACCCACCAAATAAGCCATGCCCACAGAACCGGTTGTTAAAAAAATTGAATCCCACCCCTGGATAAGAGGGTTACATTGAGAACTCATTTTGGAAACAGTGTAATCCTTGGACACTAAAAGAAACAAAGAAGACATAAAGAAATAGAAACCAGAACTCCTTTTGCTGAACTGCTTATTATTTATCTATCTTTTTTTCCCTGCGTGAGCTGCTTGGATAGAGTAGCAAACTGCACTGTGGAAGATAGTAAAGAGAAATAGCGGAAGACTGTACATTGAGATGTGGTGATATAAGGGATTTATAGTTGGATTTTAATTATATCCTGCCTAGTGGATATTATTATTATTTTTTCTTTTTCTTTTTCTCTTTCTCATTTTTATTTTTTCAATTTTTCTTTTTTTCCCTTTGAATACTGTATTATTATTGAATTTTCTAATCTGGTTTGCATTATTTTTTTCTCCTCCTTTTTTTAATTGGTAGCCTTCCTATTTTTCTCATTTTTTCCTTAAATTTGGATTTATTCCTTTTACTTTCTTTTTTCTTTTTCTCTTGTGCTCTCTCATTTTTACTGAGCTTTTTTGGGTTTTGTTTCCTATCTTCTCTTTGGATTGTATGGTACTACTTTCATGGAATATATTGGATTAAGGTATAGAAGAAGTTTTTTTATAGAATTTTTTTGGGGGGAAAGACCCTGTGGATTACAAATTGATTTTACATATAAGAGGTAACAAGCTAAATATTTCAAGATGAAAAAAACACAGTGATATCTGCACCATCCTCAGCCTCATCTTCTGCGACATCCAGCCCTACAGGACAAAGTTCTGTTGACCTGATTATTCAACAAGAAAAGGCGGTGACCAAGCAGATGGTAATTAAAATGATACTTCAAACAATGCAAGACCAACTTGGAAAGACGGATGAAAAAATAGGGAAGATGAATGAAAAAGTAGGGAAGATGGAAGGAAAAGTAGATAATGTAGCAGAGAAAATAGAGAACATTCAACAAATGATGATGAAGAATGAGCAACAGATGGGGAAAATGGAAGAGAAAACATCCATAATAGAACAAAGAGTAGGAGAAATGGACTTCATATTAACAAGATCTGACCAAAGTAAAGGGAAAAAAGCATCATGTTGGAGATGGACAAGGCTGATTATTATCTAAGATTTCAAAATGTTGTAGAAGAAAAAGATGAGAATCTAGCAGACATAATGGCAGATTTACTGGCAGTAGCTCTGGAAAAGACAAAATGATATGGATGAAATCTTCAGCGTTCAGATCAGATATGGAATGAGACATCAATTACCAAGAGAAGTACATATTAGATTTACAGAGAAGGCCATAAGAACTGAAATACTAAAATGGTGAAAGATGAAGCATTAAAATACTGTATAAATAAAGGAAAGGAGATAACAGTGTTGAAACAAATATCAAGAAGTGTAAGAGATTTGAGAAGAGAATATCAGTTTCTGACAAAATGCTTGATTAAAAGAGAAATTAATTTTAGATGGCTGATACCAGAGGGAATAATGGTGACATGGTGGGAACAAAGTCCTCCTTTTGTAAGTTCTGTCTTCTCTCGAAGTGTCCTAATGTCTTCCTTCTTGATATTTGAAGACTAATCCATTAATCTCCTTATTTGATCGATGACAGAACTTTAAAAAGGAGGACTGTCCTCCCTAAAGGAGGACGGTTGGTCACCTTAACATTAGTTTCCATCCATTGCTTCTTGTCCTGTCTTTGGTGAACTGGGAGTCAAGCTATTTTCCAAAGCACCTGGAGGCAGGATAAGATGAAATGGATGGAAACTAATCGAGGAGAGGGGCAACCTAGAACTGTTGGAAATGACTCCAAATAACAAAAACTTGGATTGGTGAAAACACAGAGATTTTATTTTTAAAATCAAAAGCTGTTTACAAAGAGCAGTTAGATCTTAGCGTAACTCAACATGAAGTTTTAGCCAAGACTCACAGCTCAAGATTTCAAAACATTACATTTTATAGTTTTTCTATCCCGATGCCCCCCCCATGCCCCTCCTACATTGAGTCCAGTGACCGAGCACAGCTAATCCGAAATGCCTTATGGAGACCACATCATCTCTTCCAACACCTGCCTACAACCACCCATCACACATTTTGCTAAAATCTTATCTTACTTGGCATTAAGGAATGTCCCTTCAGCAGGGCCTCTTTCTAACAGTCCCAGAACAAAGAAATACCTATTTCCTCACACCACACTGTTACATACATTCAGCACATCTTCTCTCTAGCCATCTTAGAACAACATAATGATTATATGCATCTCTAACATATTCATCTATGCAAAGTAAAAGTCTGGTAAATTCAAGCAGATGTTTTGGAAAACAAAATCTAACTTCAATTGATTAAAGAAAGTTAGGGCAATGGTTATCTTTTATTCTCTTCTCCTATTGTCCTCCTAATTGATCACTTTAGTCTTTTGTTATGTCAAATGTGTATGTGAATTGCCTTGACAGTTTGAGATAGGTAACCCAATTCCTGGAGGAGATAGGGGTGGCATTACTTGATACAGAAGGATGTAATTGATTGCAGGTACACGTTTAACAATGAGTAAATGCATTAGAAAATATATTTACAGTAGGATTATATCAAGATAGCAAATGTCTATAGAGCAACTGCCTTCTTAATGCTATAATACTGTATATTATTCTCTTCACCTACATTTTATTTTTGAATTTTCTTATTTCTAACAGAACTGAGGAGAAATTTCCTGACAGAACAATTAATCAGTGGAACAACTTGCCTCCAGAAGTTGTGAATGCTCCAACACTGGAAGTTTTTAAACAGCAGGTTGGACAACCATTTGTTTGAAATGGTACTACTCCTACTGTATAGGGTTTCCTGCCTCAGCGGGGGGGTTGGACTAGAAGATCTCTAAAGTCCTATCCAACACTCTTATTCTGCCACATACACACTTATATTTGTCTCTGTATGTATGTTTTATTAGAATTGTATATCAGTGATTACATGACTTCTGTAGATGTCATAAATAAACCACTGTCTATTAGAGGAAACACACTGACTTTACTGTAATATAACTTTTCAAAATGAAGCTTTTATTTAATCCTAGTCTGTTGCTCTCTAGCCTCAAAGAAAAATGGCAGTTGTTCCCTGTGATTGTACCGTTTAGTTTCATCCTCCATTTGAGAGTCCATTTCTGCCAAACCTCAACCGTTCCAGGACACAAGGAAAAGAGCTAATACAGAACATATGCCTGAGATTTTTTTATTATTATTATTTTTTGAAGAGGAGGAAGGAAAAGAGGTGGTGGTGGTGTCTCTGTATGAAGCAGCATTCTCTCATCCCGATCTCTTGACCTTCCTGGACACTGAGCAAGTGCATGAAGTCATGTCCAGAGGAAGGTGAGATACTGCTCTTCTTGTAAGCAAACGTGGGGAAATGAAAGGCTTTCTGGGGAATTTGGGGAAGGGGCAGGTGATGGGAGGGAGGGGAGACCTTCTTGCCCCCAGCGGGAAGATAGAAGGTAGGAGAAGCCTGGGGAGCAGTTGGAGGCGCCGAATGACTGCCTTATCTGCGTCCCGATTTCCTATGAGTGCCTACGGCAATCTGGAAAAATTGGAAAGTGCTTCGCCGCCTGCTTCCCGGGACGAGAGAGCCCCAGCTGGTAGCGCCCCCCCCCCCACCAAAATCTGCACAAATCTGGGTTCTCCATTTCCCACATGGTCCCTTCCTTGTCCTTGGAGTGTCCTTGCAGCAGCCGCAAGACTTCTTTTGCAAGCAGGGCTCCCAGTGCTGGATTTTTAAGCCTAATCTGGGTTTCTAAGGGTTTTTTTTTTTAAATTAAAATCTAAAGTTTTTTATACATCACCTATTGTACGTATCAAATAGGTAAAAAGTAGTTTAAAGCAGATTTACAGGTAGTCCTCAAGTTGCCGCAGCACCCTAAAAAGCTAATGCAATCCTGAATTGCATTAACAGAGGGATACAATCGAGATTAAGTAAACTATTAATACCATTCTATAAAGCCTTAGTAAGATCACACCTAGAGTACTGCATCCAAGGTGCCTCTGCCAGCAAAAACAGGGCGGGCCTCTCAAGCTCCATTTTCACTGGCAGGTGAAAATGGAATCTAGATTTTGCTGGCACAATGCTTGAGCCGCCATAGGCGCCCCCGGACATCAATAAAATTGAGCTGGCCATGCCCCCCTGCCCCCCACCCCAAGGTCAAACACAACCCTGATGCGGCCCTCAATGAAATCCAGTTTGACTCCCCTGGCTTAGGACTTCCATAGTCATTTCCTACAACAGGTCGTGTTGTTGAAGTTCCATGGAATATGCTCATCCAGGCAGGTGAAATACCTGCTTAGTCATTCTGAAAGAGTCTGAGGCTCTCCAAAGGGAGAATTCCCTAACCTAGATGCCACAGCCATGTTTAATGCACTTCTCCAGCATTATGCAGCATTATTCTCCAGCCATCACGAAACTCTGGTCATGGAGACATAAACTACCAATATATCCTGATGTAAAAAAAAATCCATTCATCCTGATGCAAAGTTCCATTTTTAGTTTGGTGAATTAAAAAAAAATTTTCTGTTCCTTTCAGGGATTCTCTGCTTAAGGAATATTTTGTTCAACTTTCGGGACTCGGTGTCCTTTGAGTTGGTGGCTCTGTATTTCATGGAGGAAGAGTGGGTACCGCTGGATTCCAGCCAAAGAGCCTTGCTCAGGGAAATTATACTGGAGAATTCTAAGAAAGTGAGCATTCTCAGTAAAGAATATATCCTACAGATCATCCATTGTATAGTAAAAATGTGTTTAATCCCTTTCGCAGCCACGTAAGATACTAAATGTTTTGGCAATTTGTGAAGCTTTGGTACGTTTTGATCCAAACATCCCAGAATGCTCTGCATCGAGCAAGTATCCAGGGAGGCTCTTTTTTAGATGATATAGCAGCTTGGTTGCAACGCCTTTCTACCTGATTATTCTGTGCATTTCCTTGCACTGTGTCCACTGTGTCATTTGTTTGTCTTAATTCTGTCACCAATGGGCAATATGTTTTCTACATTCTACAAGTTGAATGCATTCAGAGAGAAACAGCCACAATTCTGTCTTAGACTTTGTAGTTCATCATTATCAATTATCAAATCAAATTTCACCACCCTATCTTCAGTTAGAAGATTTAAAGTTACCATAAGTAGCTTTCATATAGTCCTTGAAGCTCCACCGGAAAATAAATGCATGATACTTTAGGAATCTGCCTTACACAGTAGGAAAGCCAGCCTAATAGATCCTGAAACAAAAGGTTTGTCCCTTGGGGCAATTTCTTCTGACATGCTTTTTTCCCCTGTTTGAGTCCATTTTAGCACTCAATCTTCCTTTTGAGTGCTTCTCGAACCACATCAGATTTGATCTGGGTCCATTCCGAGAGTTAGATGCTTATTTGATGGTTCTCTGAAGGCTGTCTTTTTGTCTTCGGTGTCCTAGAGCAACAAGATGAGAAAAATCAGAACTGGGAGGGACCTCAAAAAGCTATCTGATCCCCATTTCATTTGAACCAGCATAGGGAGATGGTGAATGAAAAGAGGCAAAGGTGTTTGGAGGTATAACTAACCTGAGAAGTTGGGCTGTCTCCTTTGCTTTCTTCACCAGCAGTGTTGCTGAGGGGCGGGACTCCTTCTCTCTCTTTCAGTGGGCATTTTTCAGCATTATCCAAGCTGGAATTGGGGTCACTCTCTGAAGGAAAAAAAAGGACACGGAGTCCGTGTTAAGAGAGAGGCTTCACATTCACCTATTCTCACCCTTATTGATCTGTAGACCCTCATTGTGTTGGTCCCAGAAGTTCACCCCCAGTGTCCCTTTTGCACCTCCCGTAATCCCTTCAAAGCCGACCTGCAATGGCATTCATTTCTGTGGTTCTCTATAAACCAATGAACAAGCATAAAGTTTTGGATTCATGACACTCTTTATCTAACTTTAGGACTTGTGTGGAAAATCGATTACATTTGTGGTCATGTTTATGCAGAACTATTGAAAATTCAAAGAACTTCTCAAACTTTAGGTGACGCATAGAGGAAAAATGGGTCCAGCACCTCTTGGATCATCTTTCCTGGGATTCAGGGCACTCTGTTCTGACCCCATACTTTTTTCCTTTTCTGGAAAGGGAAAGATCATGGCATCACAATGTTTAGGTAGTTCCCAACTTACAATCATAACTGAGCCTGGAATTATGATCGTAAGTCATTGCAGTCATAATGCAAGGAATCAAATGACCAGGTCAGCAGGAGATGGGGATTGCTTGCAGGAGAAGTTGTTTTGCAAGTATTGCACATGCTCACCGAACCGGATGTTATGTCGGTAGGATCCCACCCCTGCTTACGGGAGGGTATTTGAAGACTCTTTACTGAAAAGATTCTTCAAGACCATCCTCAGCATTTAAATCACAGGACATCCCTAGGTTTGGTTCACATTTAACAGAACAAAATAATTGAAGTTGGAAGGGATCTTGTAGGTCCTCTAGTCATCTAGTCGGGGACTTTCAGCCCCCTGGTATTGGATGCTCCTGAAGTTGCAGGGCCAAACTTCTGAAGGGATGATCGTTTCCTCCTCCAGCATCTTCTGCCCAGTTCTTACCCAATTCTGCCCACTACTTTGGAGCTCCGCTTCCTGCCTGCATGGAAAAGGCAGTTGCGTGGGGTCTGGGACTAAAACCAGAGGAAGACTGGCCACAATTCTCTCCCTCCTCTGCCTCCCTTTGCACAGAAAGAGCCTCCTTGGCCCCCATTTTTCATCTGGACCAAGGACTGTAATTTCTTCCAGGCTTCTATGACAATGACATAGAAACATATATATGGCATGTTCTTGTTGAAATATTGATGGTATGAGCCTTTCTGTCCCTTTTTTTTTTTTTTGCTTCTGACTATCATACAAACTGACAAAGAGATCACTCACTTGCTGCTGGTCTGTAGTCACATCGACGCTTCTCTGCAAGAACAAATATCAGAGAATTAAAATTGAAAAGAATCCACCAGAGACTGTTCAATCTCTTCCTTTATGCCAGAAAAAGCCCCAGGAGACCTTGCTATAGTTGCTGTGTCACAACTTACCTGAGAAACGATCTTAAGATCGTTAAACTATCTTATAAACTATAAGAGCTGTGGTGACTCAGTGGTTAGAATGCAGTGCTGCATGCTAACTCACTGCTCACTCCAGCAGTTTGATCCTGACCAGCTCAAGGTTAACTCAGTCTTCCATCCTTCCGAGGTCAGTAAAATGAGGACCCAGATTGTTGGAGGCAATAGGCTGACTTTGTAAACCGCTTAAAGAGCACTACAAAGCACTGTGAAGTGGTATATAGGTCTAAGTGCTATTACTATTGCTATTAAGCAGAAATAGGAAGCTCTTCAAAATACAAATGTACCTCCTTTGCTCCATGGAAAACCTACTGCCTTTAGAAAGGATTGAGTACAATTGATAGAAACAGCTGGCTAAAAAGATATATTTTGTTGAAATATTTTTCTGCTGTTTTTTGACCCAAAACTATTGAAGAGTAGAATTGCAATGCCTCTTTCCAGTTACAGAAGAGAACTTGAAGCTGTCTTAAACTTTGATTAAGTTAAGTCTTTAGTTGGGGTCCTAGCAAGAAGCTAAGGGTTCAGAAGCCCCTGAGGAGAGCTAAGGAAATGTGTAAGAAATATGCACAGAAGTGCCCCAAAGGAAACTTGGAAGGAATATAGTGTTCACATCTTACTACCCACAACAGCAAAGATATTTTACAGGATACTTACTGCGCCACCGGATTCCAAGGATTATAGACAATAAGATAAGGATGACAAGGACTGACACAACACAGCAAATGATGAGTAATGGCTGGGAATTTTCCTCAGTTGAGATTATGGCTATTGGAGCTTAATTGGGGAAAAAAGCAAAGTAATTTAAAGGAAACCAAAATAGTATTAATGTTTGTGGAGAGGATTAAAGCAGGCCCTCTCAGCTTGAATAAGTTGGACAGACAGTGTGGGAGATACTCAAGGACCCTATACCATGTTATGACTTTATAGGTCATAACCAGCATCATGAATCCCACCACCTCAAGCAAACTGGTCACCAGTGTAGATCACAGATCAGGGGTCTTGCTATGCTGTTGGATATCATGCTGGACATGATAGCAGTCTTCCAGTATTTGAGAGGCTGCTCCAAAGAGGAGGGGGTCAATTTATTTCCCAAAGCACCAGAGGGCAGGACAAGAAATAATGGATGGAAACTATTCAAGGAGAGAAGCAACCTGGAATTAAGGAGAAACTTCCTGACAGTGAGGACAATTAACCAGTGGAACCATTTGACTTCAGAAGTTGTGGTTGCTTCATCACTGGAAGTCTTTAACAAGACACTGGGCAGTTACTTGGCTGAAATGGTATAGGATCTTCTGCTTGAGCAGGAGGCTGGACTAGAAGACCTCCAAGGTCCCTTCTGGCTCTATTCTGATTGGATTCTAGACCAGCAGAAGCTTCTGTGTGATCTTCAAGAACAGCCCTGTGCAGATCACTTTACAATAGTTGAGTTGTGATATTTACAATTTATATTAATGATTTTCAACAATTAGAGATAAATTTCTCTTTGCGGTATAAGCACAAATGGCAAAATAATCAACTCGAGTATGTTTTGATTTTTCGACATGGACTAGAAACCTTAGTTTCCTCAAAGAAGTTATCATTGTTAATTGAGGCTGTTTCTGAAATCAAACTGACTTTGAGGTTATGTCAGAAATGGAAAAATAACTATAAAATTGAAATTATTAAATTTGAATAGTTGAATAAAGTTGACTTTCTTATGACTTAGGGAATAATGAGTTGGAACATGAGATGACGAGGGATCAATTTTTTTTAAGGTTATTTTTAACATTTAAATGTTTCCTTAGGCTTAAAATTGAAATTACCTATCCAAAGATTTTATTGGCATGGTCAAAGAATGAATCAGAAAGGATGGACTGTAGATTCTTGCTGTTGGAGTTGTAAGAAATTTGAAGATACATTAGACTTTTCTTGTTCATATTTCAATTCTTGCTAGAAGAATACATTAAAATGTAAGTCTTTAAAATGTCAATATTATTATTTTGAATTATATTCCAAAATTGTGGAACCTTATTCTTTTGCAGGAATATTGGTTATTCTTCCCACTACTGGGATACTGGAAAAGTACCTTGGATATTGAAAACTGAATTGAAGAAACATGCAATGTCTCCAATTGGAATAGACTATTTTTTTCTATTAATTAAAAAAATGAAATAATGCATTTATGGCAGGAAAGTGGTAAAGAACCACCTTTTGGATATACTGAATTCACATAACAACCACATATTCACTTAACAACCATGTGGTTCACTTGACATAAAGATGGTCATAAAACCAAGTCAGGTCATGTGGGAACTTTTCTAATGATTACCCCATCTTATAACTAAGTCTCCATGCTCAATTGTAATACTAAGTCAATGACTACCTATGTGAATCCTTGGAAAAAGATGCATAGAAGGCAATACCGCATTAATGGAAGTAAATTGAGAAGAGAATAGAGATCAAGTATATCTCAGCACAATTAGCCTACATTAGTGTGATGGAATTTTTCAGCCATCTTTAAATACAGGCAAATTAACAGATAACAGATAATCCGAGTTGGATGGGACCTTGTAGGTCATCTAGTCCAACCCCCTGCCCAAGCGGGAGACCCTACACCATTTCTGACAAATGGCAGTCCAATCTCTTCTTGAAGGTCTCAAATGATGGCGCTCCCACAACTTCCGAGGGCAACTTCTGTTCCATGGGTTAATTGTTCTCTTGCAGAAACTTGCAGAAAGTTTCTCCTTATTTCCAGGTTGAATCTCTCCTTGTTCAGCTTCCATCCATTATTCCTTGTCTGGCCTACAGGCACTTTAGAAAATAGATTGACCCCTTCCTCCCTGTGGCAGCCCCTCAAATATTGGAGCACTGCTAGCATGTCTCTCCTGGTCCTTCTCTTTACTAGACTAACCAAGCCCAGTTCCTGTAATTGTTCTTCGTATGTTTTAGTTTCCAGTCCCTAATCATCCTGGTTGCTCTTCTCTGTACTTTTTCTAGAGTCTCAACATCTTTTTATAAGGTGGTGACCAAAACTGGATGCAGTACTCTAGGTGTGGTCTTACTAAGGCTTTGTAGAGTGGTATTAGTACCTCCCTTGATCTTGACTGTATCCCTCTGTTAATGCAATTTAGGATTGCATTAGCTTTTTTGGCTGCTGCTGCACACTGCTGGCTCATATCTAGCTGGTTGTCCACTAAGACTCCAAGATCCCTCTCAAAGTTCATCTAATAGATAATCAGAGTTGTAATAGGTCATCTAGTCCAACCTACCCGTTACTGCTATTGAGCCTGGTTTCACCCAGTCTGTATGTATACTTTTGGTTTTTCTTGCCTAAGTGTAGGACGTTACTTTTCTCTACATTGAATTTCATTTTATTAGATATGGCCCAGTGTTCTAGTCTGTCAAGATCCATCTGGATCTTGAGCCTATCTTCTTGGGTGTTAGCTATTCCTGCCAGCTTAGTATCATCTGCAAATTTGGTAAGTTCCCCTTCTATTCCCTCATCTAAGTTGTTAATGAAGATAATGGAGAGTACTGGGCCTAAGACGGAACCTTGTGGCACCCCACTGCTTACTTCCCTCCATGTAGACTTAGACCCATTAAGGACTACTCGTTGAGTACGGTTTATCAGCCAGTTGCAAGTCCATCTAGTGGTGTTGCTATCTATTCCACTTTTTTCTAGCTTACTAAGAAGTAGGTTGTGGTCTACTTTGTCAAATGCCTTCCTGAAATCTAAATATATTATGTCCACAGTATTTTGCTGGTCTACTAATTTAGTCACAGGGTTGAAGAATGAAATAAGTTTGGTGTACAGACTCTTCACTGCAAGTCCACAAACTAAAAAAATGGGAGTCTTTCAATAGAATAAAACCAACGCAAAGAACTCCCAGTCCGAAATTCATCACCCACAATTCTCCCCCTCATTGCAATTACAAATTACAATTACACTGCAATCACCTTTTACACTGAGTGCTTCCTGCAAGCCTTCATGTTCAACATAGCAACGGTAGCGGTACTCCTCCATGGGGTTAATGTCAATGCTGATCCAGGTGCTGTAGGTCCCGTCCCAATTACGGACGATATACCCACGAAAAGTCTCTTGATCCCAGTTCTCTCCATCCTTCAACCAGGTGGTATCTATGTCTTCAGGATAAAAGTTGCAGATAGAGCAGTTCAGGAGAGTCTCATTGACATTCAGCACGTGAGTAGTTACTTTGGCTGAGGGGCCTGCAGAAACAGAAGCATCAGAAGACAGTCATTCCTATGGTTGGCAATGCAGGAAAAAGTATGTATTTGCTCCTATACTGGATATTCTATATCCATCATTGACTAAATACTTGAGATGTAAGAAATTCCAAAGAGATGTCCTTTAGAGAAATATGATTTTACGTTGAGTGGCAATATTCAGTGGGTATCCAATGTCCAGAGTTAATGATCTCTTGGATAGGCTAGGGCCCTAGGTTAAGGGTCTCCAACCCCCAGGCCCCAGCCACTACTGGGCCATGAGCAAGGAATTTGTCTTGGTGTAAAAACTCTCAGTATACATAAAAGAAAAGATTGGACAAGCAGATCCCCACTTGCATGAGCAGAGGGCGAGGTAGTATAGGTAGTTGTTGAGGTAATTCCCCATTAGGAGAATGAGCGCATACAGGGAGACCTATTTCAGAGAAGCGTTTGAATAATACACACACAGAACACAGATACACTGTACAGTAAATGTAGGTTTTTACTTCCAGAATGGTTTAAGCAAAGTCCAAACACAGTCCAAAGTCATTCATAGGTAAATCAGTCAGTTTTTCAATCCAGGGATAATCCAATAAAAAATCCAAGTGTCAAAAACAGTTCAGTATCAGACTTACATCAAATCCATGAATATCAGTCAATTAGGAAAAATGGAGGAAGGGCAATACTTTCCAACAGAAGGAAACAGAGACACTCTCTTCTGAGACTAAGACCAAGACAAACCAGGTTTCTGACTCCATCTTATGGCCGTTTGAGAAACCACACCTAATTACAGTTTTGCATTTTCTTAAAGATAAACAGTTTTAAAATGTTTACCCTGGTTTATATATTGTCCAACCCAAATACCTGTTAGGTGACTTATATTCCTAACAGTAGTCCTCAACTTAGTATCATAATTGAACCCAAAATTCCTTCTTCAGAGGAATTATTGAGTCTGTCATCTGCACCTCTATAACTGTCTGGTTTGGTTCTACAACTCAGCAAAACAGACACAGGCTTCAGAGAATAATTAGGACTGCAGAAAAAACAATTACTACCAACCTGCCTTCAGTGGAGGACCTGTATACTACATGAGTCAAAAAGAGGGCTGTGAAAATATTTACAGGCCCCTCACATCCTGGATATAAACTATTTCAACTCCTACCCTCAAAATGACATTACAGAGCACTGCACACCAGAACAACTAGATACGAGGACAGTTTTTTCCTGAATGCCATCGCTCTGCTAAACAAATATTTCCCTCAACACTGTCAAACCATTTACTAAGTCTGCATTACTATTACTATTAATCTTCTCATCACTCCTTATCACCCATCCCCTCCCACTTGTGACTGTATGACTGTAATTTTGTCACTTCTGTCCTTAAGATTTATATGGACTGTTTCCTAGTATGATTTGATTGCTTATTGTACCCTTTGACTATTAAGTGTTGTGCCTTCTTGACTCTTGATGAATGCACCTTTTCTTTTATATACACTGAGAGCATTTGCACCAAGACAAATTCCTTATATGCCAAATCACACTTGGCCAATAAAGAAGTTTATTCTATTCTAAAATTTCTGGTGTTATGCGAGACATTTTTAAGTTAGTTCTTCCCCATTTTATAACCATTTTTGCAACAGTTGTTAAAGTAAATCACTACAGTTGATAAGTGAGTAACCCAGTTAAGTAAATCTGGCTTCCCTGTTGACTTTGCTCATCAGAAGGTCACAAAAGGAAGTCACATGACCCCAAAACACTGCAACCGTCATAAATATGAACCAGCTGTCAAGGGTCTGCATTTTGATCATGTAACCAAGGGGATGCAATGGTAGTAAGTGTGAAAAACGATCGTAAATCACATTTTTCACTGCCGTTGTAACTTTGAACAGTCACTGAATGAACTGATGTAAGTTGAGGACTACCTGTATATCCTGTAGCTGTACTGTACCTTTCCAGCTGGAACCCAAATCTTTTCTCTGTTGTGGTTTCTCACCTGTTATCTGCAAGAGAAAATCCAAGGGCTCGTTGGAGCTGACGTGTTCCACATGGCACCTGTAGAGGTTCCTCTCCTTGGGATTGATCTGAATACTCAGCCTGGCATTAAAAGTCCCATCTGAGTTTGGGGCAATGAGCATAGAACTGTTGGTTTGGTTGAAGATTTCCCCATCCTTCCTCCAACTGGCACTGATCTCCTTGGGATAGAAGCCATAGGCCTGGCAGGTGAGGGCTTGAAGGTTGTCGATGACCTCCTGATGAGTCACTTTCACTATTGGAAGCTCTGCAAAGTAACAATAATGGTCTGTGGTGAAAGCACAGCCCTCCTCTGACTGATACAAGAATCCTAAACGCAAATGGTAAAAAGTCATCCAGGTTATAGTTATCCCAAAGGTGCTTTCTGGTTTTTCTTTGAAGATGTTTCACTTTTCATCCAAGAAGCTTCTTCAGTTTGACTGGATAATGGGGAATTCAAGGATTTATACACCTTGCACAGCTGATCATTTGCATTCTTTTAGAGTCCTTGAGGCCACCTGGAGGTTTATCTATATCCTCAGGGTCTTTTCTGCCCTCTGCACAGAGGTGGATTTGAAGCTGTACAGATGCAGACAGATAACTCAACAAACGTCCATAACTAATTACATTTATTGGTTCATCAGGGATCCTCATAACTCACGTTTGTGATGAAGTTCTTCTTTAATGACCAATCTTTTGTATATCTGCCTTGTAGTAAAAGATGGTTATCTCCAAACCCATCTCGTAGCGATAGAAAGAAGCTGCCATGAGTTAGAGAGTTCAGGCAAAAGTGAGGAGAACTTCCCCCAACCCCTCAAGAGTCAGTTTAGTGACCAATCAAGATTACAGATGTGCTCACGCGATATGGACTACATTTCCCAGGATACCTTTAACTACATTTACCATGATGCATTCCCTTAAGGGGACAGCTCATAATTCCTAAGTAACTATCCAATTCCCATAGACTGGCTGGGACAGCACAGGGTCACCTCAGTAGTGCAAATAGGTGTGGAGCCTTCTTGGCCTCAATGACTTTCTAAAAGAAATGACCAGCTGCCTGCAAGGAGTATAAATCCTTCCATTCCCCACCACCCAATCAGAGCGGAAGATGCTTCTCAGATTAGAAGTGAAATGTCTTCAGAGAAAAACAAGAAAGTCCACTTACCTCCTGAAAAATCACCTTTGGGACAAATGGCGGAAAGTTTCCCAGGGGACCATCTACAGATTTTTAAGCCGGGAAGAATATGGAAGGGTTGCTCTCTACTTTCTGCCAAGCCTACCTTTCCTTTGTGGCCTCATGTCCAGGTACCTATTCAGCCACTGAATGCAGTTTCCATGCAAGTATGCTCTTTTTGAATGAAATTTCTCTCCCTTCATCTCTTTTCCATCAAAAGCATCCTGATGAATTTCTATTTCCTCTCCATCAGCTGTGAGTTTACAGCCCTCAATGCATTGCAAGGTGTGATCTATAAAAAAGAAGATGTGCACCATCTTAGAGAAATAAACACAAAGTTCTCACACCTCATCTCTGCCATTCTGATATCTTAGCGTTTTACTAAATTCACAAGATGATCAGTAAGCATTTATTTTAAAAAAACTGAAGCAGAAATAAGAGAAACAGCACTTCCCCCCCCCCAATTGTGGGAATAGAACATTATCTCCTTTAGATAGGGAAGATCATATTTATCCTAGCAAAAGTCACATATGGAAACCTCCGCAGATTGTAAAAAACATCAAATTCCTAGATTTTGTATTATGCAATCTACTAAAGGTATGTTTTATCTAAGGAACTGACTTGAAATACACAGGTAGATCTCAACTTACAATTTAGTGACCAATCAAAGTCACAATGGCACTGAAAAAAATGACTTATGACTGTTTTTCATACTTACGACTGTTGTGCCATCCCCAAGACTAGGTCATAAAAATTCAGGCACTTGGCAACTAACTCACATTTATGATGGTTACCGGGTCCTACCCCACTACCCAATCAGAGCGGAAGATGCTTCTCAGATTAGAAGTGAAATGTCTTCAGAGAAAAACAAGAAAGTCCACTTACTGCCAAATGTGATCACATTTTGAGATTTCTGACAAGAAAAGTCAATGGGGAAGCCATATTCACTTACCAACCATGTTACTAACAACTGCAAGGATTCCTTTAACAACTGTGGCGAGAAAGGTCGTAAAATGGGGCAAAATTCACTGAACAACTGTAGCGCTTAGCAACAAAAATTTGGGGGATAATTGTGATCATAAATCAAGGACTACCTCCATCTTGGGAAAGGTAAAACTTCATTGAGAGGACCTTTGTGCTCTGAACCTGGTGGTTTTCCTGCAAACATTTCATTACCAACCAAGGTAATATCATCACTGCTAAAAGGGCCTTCTTATTTTTATATACTAGCTAGTGGCTTGCCCTGTCAGTGTTGGTGGGACTGTTCTTGGTGGTCCCATAATTACTGTCAACTTGTTGGTCTGCACTGGTAATTCCTTGATTGGGTATTTACTTGGTTGTTGGTTTTGTTAATCTTGGTATTAATCTTTGCTCACTTGGGTGTTGTTTGCTGGTGAGAAGGTGTTTTGTTCTGTTTATTTCCTTTTGGGTTTTTTGGGTTGACTATTTCAAGTAGTATGTAAATGTTTATCTCTATGTGCCTATTGATGGTCTAGCTGTCTGAATGCAAGGCCTCCAGGAATTCTTTGACACTTTCATACGTGGCTTGCTCTAGGATGCTCAGAGTTTCCCAGTTGAATATCTTATGTTATGTCCTTTCAAGTGCAAAATGAAGAAGAAAATACAGTATAACTGATATCATTGTGAGGAAAAAAACCCACTGATATAGATTCAGCAGTGCCATCAAAGACGGCGCTGTTTGGAAGCCAGTGAGATACAGGTAGTCCTCAACCTACAACCACAATTGATCGCAAAATTTATGTTGCCAAATGAGAAATTTGTTAAGTAAGTTTTGTGCCATATTATAACTTGTCTTGCTGCAGTTGTTAAACTAGTAGCATGATTGCAAAGTGGTTTCCCCGTTGATGTTGCTTGTTAGAAGGGGATCACGTGACTCTGGAACACTGCAACCCTCATGAATGTGAGTAGTAGTAGTGAAAATATTTGCAGGCTGCAAATGCAAATTCACATCCCAGTTTTATAGTATATAAAGCAAAAAAAAAAAAAAAAGGCTTTTTCCCCCAATATAAATATTTCAGTTGGACTACTCAGAATTTAATTTTTTTAAAAAAAATTCCTCTTGGTAAAACATGGAGAATATTCTGTATGAAGCAAATACATGTATCTAACAGAGATATGCACTTTTTTAGGATTCGTATAAAGAATAGAGTTCTTCCCCTTCCTTTTCCAAAAGCAATGGTCACCTTTTCTCCTAGAAAGTATAAAAGACATGCATGGTTGTCACAATCTATTTTAATCTTAACCCACTCCTGGTAGTGCAGGCTAGGCTGAGACAGACTCAACAACCAGGAAGGATGCATTATCCCTATCATGAGCCCACCAGAAGTTATCCAAAAGTGTAATGAATGCTATTTCAATCCCATGCCCAGGCCTGAATCCTGACTGGAAGCAGTCGAGATAATATATTCTCTCCTGGGACCACTTGGCATCAGCCATTTTTTCCACCCAGACCCATTACCCACATAACAAAAATCTCCACCTGATAAAAGAGAAGATGGGTCATTCCTTTCCTTTCCTGATGTTAAGAGGAAAGGAGGGATAAGAGATCCACACTGGATCAACCCCTGAGCATCTGTCTCAAGCCTCTGTTTGACTTTCACCTGAATCATCAGTGAATGAATGTTTAACCTTCAAGATGCCCAGTTGGATTTTTCATTTAATGGAGGGAGGAGAATTAACACTGCTGTTTTGTCTTCTCACCGTTGCTCTGGTTGTTTTCCTGTGAAACTGATAAATTTTCCAATTTTTCTGAAAAATCTATCTCAAAATCTATTATATTAATTGATTCAATTGTCCAATAATAGCTATCGTCCAGTTGTTCATTCCACAGGGGGAAAGGCCTCATCCTCTCTGTGTTGCTGTCATAATGTTGGATAGGCTGGCCGTCCAAGTAGGTCACCTCAGTGAATTGGGGCTGCCCCTCAAGGAGTACAGCATGGCGGAAGTATAGCAGAGAATGTGAAGAGGAGGCAGTGCCTACAAGAGAGGAAACGAGGACACAATTAGGTGGTTTGATAACCAGGAGACTTCAAAAGACAAACGTAACTGTATTGGCTCATTTATATACCCCTAGTGTCTTCTACCTTTCCTCCAAACTCTCTGGTTCTTATCACTCATACAATTTAATCCTTCGTACGACCTGGTCAAGGAAATTTCACTCTTGGACTAATATCACTCAGGAGCTTCAGTGCTTACACTCACTCCATAAGCGTGAGGGGAGTAGAACTGCAGGTAAAATAGCTGCAGTCAGGCAGAAATCCTTCTGTCCCCATTTCCCTCATCCATTAAAAACTTTGCTCAAAAGCATCCAAGCCAACTACTTGTGCTAATGGAACCACAGTCTGACATTTTCAAAGATGTGCTGCCATCAAGTATGTGCTGTCATCCAACCCTCATAAATATATGCCAGTTTCTGCATGCCCGGATTTGGATCGCATGACTCTGGGGATGCTGCAACAGTTGAAAGTGTGCAAAACAACCATAAGTCACCTTTTTCAGTACCTTTTATGACTTTGAATGGACACTAAATGAATGGTTGTAAATCAAGGACTACATAAGAAGAAAGGTGGAAGCAAACGGCATGTATTACAATATACCATATTGGTATACACCATAGCATTTGAGATGTGCTCAGTGGATTCAATTTCTATCACCTGCTCATCCACTATGTTGGCCTCTGCGGCTGTCCCAACTTTTCTGAATCTTTCTTAAAGTATGTTGCCAGGAAAGGACACCCAGTAATACTTGAACTAGGATTAAACTAATTCACAACTGAGTAAAGCAATTCCTTCCTCTAATTTGAAAACTTTTTCTATTAAAACAGTTGAGATAGTCCTCAACTTATGACCACAATTGAGCCCAACATTTATGTTGTTAAGTGAGAAATTTGTTAAAATGAGTTTTGCCCCCATTTTATGACTTTTCTTGCCACATTTTTTAAGTAAATCACTGTAGCTGTTAAATTAGTAACATCGTTGTTAAGTGGATCTGGTTTCCTCGTTGACTTTGCTTGTCAGAAGGTCACAAAAGGTGATCACATGATCCGGGACGACGCAATGGTCATAGATATGAGTCGATAGTCAAACATCCAAATGGAAATCACGTCGCTGTGGGGATGCTGTAGTGGTCTCAAGTGTGAAAAATGGTCATAAGTCACTTTATCAACTGATATTGTAACTTTGAATGGTCACTAAATGAACTGTTTTAAGTCGAGGATTATCTGTACAACTCAAAACTGAGCTTGCTTTTTTTTTTTTAATGCAGCTGCATTACACTGCTGCCTTATTGAGTTTGCAATTAACTAATGTTCCAACATCTTTTTCACAAATACAATCACCAAGCTAGGTCAAATCTTATATCTATCCACTTGCATTCTGCTTCAGGAATTCTGTTTAATTCCATTCTATTTAATCTGTCATGAAATTTCATCTTATCTTTTTCTGCAGTGTTTCTCCATCTGGGTAGCTTGCAAATGTCTAGATTTCTCATTACTGAGAATTCTCAGTAATCGCCATGTAGCAGAAAATTCTGGGAATTCAGAGAGATACAGTATATCACAGAAGTGAGTATACCCCCTCACATTTTGTACATATTTTAAGTATATCTTTTCATGTGACAATACTGAAGAAATGACACTTGGCTGCAATGTAAAGTATTGAGTATACAGCTTGTATAACCGTGTAAATGTGCTGTCCCCTCAAAATAACTCAATACACAGTCATTAATGTCTAAACTGCTGGCAGGCAAAGTGTGTGTACACTCCTAAGAGATAATGTCCAAATGGGGCCCAAAGTGTCAATATTTTGTGTACTCACTTTTGTTGCCAGCAGTTTTGTGTTGCCCAGCACGCACGCACACACACACACACACACACACACACACACACACGTGCGCTCCATTTTTTTTTTTGCCTCCTGGGCCTCAGGGAAGGTTCCTGGGGCATGTGTAAATCCTGTCTAACTTGCTTGTAAACTTTATCACCTAGTTTCTATTAAGTGTGCCTTTCACACTGAAAAGTTGCCCACTCCTGTCTAATTTGCTTTGGAGGAGAAGGAGAAAGAGGAAAAGAATTTCTATGAGAGTTTTTTACAATTAAAATAGACCAACAACACACACATAAATGCAAAAGAGAAAAAGAAGACAAGAAAGAGAAAAAAAAAGAATAGAAAGAAAAAGATAGAAAACAGTTAAAAACATTTTCATCTTCAACTATTTGTGAGACCTCCTTTTCATCCTTATTTTATGCCTCCTTTTTATCTTTGTTTTATCCCATATTCACAATTAATTCTTACATATATCTGTATATCAATATTATGATTCTATCATATCTTCTTTTGCCTTTTAGTGTGAAACCTATCTTTGATCTATCCATTTGTACCAGCTGTTCCAGCTATCATAATATATTGAAGTGTCTTTATCTTTTAATGCCAAGGTTAATTTGTCCATTTCTGCACAACTTGAAACTTTGAATAATCATCTCCTCTGATGGAACATGAGGCTGTTTCCAACATTGTGCAAAAGCCAATCTGGCCACTGTCAAAATATGTATTATTATATATTTCTTTTTTTTTTGTAATTCTTTATCAAAGATCCCTAATAGAAAGGACTCTGGTTTAAATTCGATCTGTTTTGTCATTTCCTCCAGCCCATTTCTAATTTTCTGCCAATATTTTTGGGCTTCTGCACAAGACCACCACATATGGAAGAAAGTTCCCTCTTTTTTTGCATTTCCAGCAGTTCAGACTCATATTGGGGGGCATCTTCGCTAATCTTGGAGGAAGGTGCCACCTGTAAAACATTTTATAGGCATTTTCTTTGTACGCTACCCATTTTGTAATTTTGTTGTTTCTACCCCAGACCTTTTCCCATTCTGTTAAGGTGATATACTATGTCCTATGTTCCTACTCCAGGCTTTCATGTTCCCTTTAACAATTTCTTCCTCTAATTCCACCTCTAATAAATAATTACAAAATTCTGTTATTTTTTTTTTACCTGATCCTAATAAAATTTTATCTAATTGCTAGAGTTTATTATTAATTTCAAATTCTTTCTTGTCCTGTTTGTATCTACTCTGAATTTAAAGATATGCCCACCGATCAACTTTTAATCCCTGATCTTGAAGGTCTTGCCACAATTTCAGATTTGCTTGTGTATCCAATAGGTCATTATATTTAATCATTTTAGCAATATCCAAATTATTTGGGTGGATCATTGCCTCCATTGTTGAGATCCAGATTGGTATCTTTAAGTAGTGTTTTTCTGTATTTTCTTCCAACTAGTTGATAATGAATCTCTGATTAGGTGTCTGTGAAAATATTTCTGGCTAGTTTTCCCAATATCCCATGAAAAAGCATGCCACCCCCTCTGTAAATCATGACCTTCTAAGAATAATATTCTCTTGTTAGTTAAATTCACCCATTCCTTCAACTATACTAAAGAGGCTGCACTATAATACAACTCCCAATTTGGAAGTGCCAGCCCTCCCCTGCTCTTCATATCCTGCATTGTCTTTAAGTTTATTCTAGGTTTTTTCCCTTGCCAGATGAATTTTGCAGTTATTTTGTTAAGTTCTTCAAAAAACTTTTTGTGTAGTTTAATTGGAATTGTCTGAAATATATAGAGGAATTTTGGAAGAATATTCATTTTAATAGCAGCAATCCTGCCTAATAGTGACAGTTGCAGTTTGCCCCATGTCTCTAAATCCTTCTTTACCTCTTGCATTAATTTATTATAATTATTTTCCTTAAGTATCTTAAAACCATATTCCTAAATATTTAACTTTCTTTATCATTTGTAGTCCCATAACTTCTTCTAGTTCTAATTTCTGTTTTTCTATTAAATTTTTGGTCATTAATTTCATTTTCTTCCTGTTAATTTTTAGTCCTGCTACTGCTCCAAATAGTTCTAATTCATTCATCAATTTTTGTCCTCTTTCTATTGGTTCTTCAATGAAAAAAATCATATCATCCGCAAAGGCTTGCAACTTACAGCAAGGCAAGGGGTGGTAAGGCAAGGATGAACAGAGGTGCAGAAGCCCGTCTGTGGTTTCAGTTAATCTCTTTTTGTGGTTGGTGTGATCCTTTGAGGGTACACGAGTCCCGGAGAGATTCGTGCCGGTGTGGAGGAGACTCGAGCTGCAGTGTGGGGAAGGCAACCCCCCTGCAGCAAAAGGAGCCCTCCAGAGCCCAACAAGCAAGAAACAGCCACCTATCAATGGCGGCTCCGAAGTCCGGACTGCCACCGATGTAAAGAAGCGAGTGAGTAACAGTTTGTGGGATCATTGGTGAAGAATGTGGCAGAGAAAATTAGCAGCGGAGAGGACAATTGGAATGCTATAGACTTTTATAAGGCTGCTACAAATGTTTGTCCGGAGCCCTAAAAGGAAGCGGCCAAAAAGTGGACGCAAGGCAAGTGAAAGTGAAGGGGCTTGGCAGACAGAAGAAAGATAGAGGTCAATAATGAGTAAAAAGGGAAGCTTACGAGGTTGGGAGATATACCACACCGATATTAATAGAAGGGAATCTAGCAGCTGGAAGGTGACTGGAAGGTGTGGGGATTTGGACTATTTCATTTGATTTTTATGCTGAAAGACTTTATTAAATCGGAGACGGGAAGAAGATCGGAGCCGGCGGAATAGAGACAGTGTGGCGCCACAGGCGATACTTAGAATTCCTGAAGTTATTGTAACAATATAACTGATGTAAACCACTTAACTGCCCTTCAGGAAGTATACTGATTTAACTGAGGAGGTGGTTCCATTTGAAGAAAATCAGGAAAATTGAACTTAGGAATGCTAAGACAAAAGTAAAAGTGGAAGCTTCCGAATGTGTGGAGATACCATGTAATTATAGTCACTACTCAGCATTTCTTACCTCCCCACTTCTGGTGCGTTTGGAGTGTAAGCTCTTAAAACTTAGAGATGGAAAGCTAAAAACTTACTTTAAAACTCCTTTTTCCCCTTCTTTACTCCCTTTTTCCTGTATACATCTGCTCATTTTTCTCTATTCCCCCACCCTCCGGCGCTATGATGAACTATCTCTCCTTTTTCAATCTCTATAATGTTTATAAATATATATACTGGGGAAAGAAAAATTGATTGTTGTAATTGATTGTTAAATAATTGATTTATTAATAATAGTGATAGTTATACTTTGATTAGATATACAGGAAAAATAGTAAGAACATTAAGTATTATTTAATTAATAACTATAAAGGATTTCATATATTAATATTACAATTCATTGTGCGATCACTCTAAATATTTAATTAATCCACTTGGGGACGAATGTAATACTGTTTGTGTTTAAGAATATTTCAAATAAGGCTAGATAATACTTATATTTATTTATAATATTTAAATATAGTTGGATTTGGATATAATATTTATATATTTTTCTATTACATGAAGTTATGTATAGAGGCTGAGCATTGAGGCCTTACAAAATTATATATGTGATTTAGAATTTGGATTTAAAATAATACAGTAATAATATTTTTATCTATAAGAACTTATACTCCAGCAATTGGTAAAGAATAGAGTTATCCAGCAGATAGATAGATTAAGTAATTAGATAGCAGTCAATCCTAATATAGAGATTCTATTACTGAATGTTAATTTGGGATAATATAATTAATATATTACAACAACAGAAACAAATCTTAAAAGAAATGACTTCCACAACAACTCTGAAAACTGGAAGAAAGGTCACCCTGACGTTAACAACCACATCGGCAACAGCTTCGCCCATGGCACAAAAAACCATTGAAGAAACATTAACAGTGGAGAAACAAGCTAACATCTCAAATGCCAATATCCAATCAATTCTGCTTACTTTACAGGAATCGATGATGAAGCTGCAAGAAACAATGATGAAAAACCATAATGAGAAGAGAGCAGATATAAATGAATTAAAAGCGGAGATGGGGAAATTAAAAGCAGAAATGAAAGCAGATATCTTCAAAGTAGAGGACAAAGTTGGATTATTACAGCAGGCCTTAGAGAAAAATGAAGTAATAATAAAAGAGGTAGAGAAAAGGACAGAACGAACTGAAAGGATAGGGTAGATGAAGAATTAAAGAATGTGAGTAAAAAAATGGAGGACTCACTAGTCTACCTAGAGATGGATAAGGCTGCTACATACTTGAGATTCCAGAATATAGTGGAATCAAACGAAGAGATGGAATAACTAATGGCAGGAATATTGGCTGGACTATTGGAAAAGGATAAAGATGACATCTTGAGGGAGTTTGATGAAGTTTACAGGGTTAACACTAATTATGTGAGACGTCAAAATGCCCAAGAGAAGTCCATATATGATTTGCAAGAAGGAGTGTCTGGGAAATCATATATAGGATGTCAAGAGATGAATCAATCACATATAAAGGCAAAGAAGTCTTGGTTCTCAAACAAATACCAAGAAGAGTAAGAGAACAAAGATGAGATTATAAATTCTTAGCAGCTTACCTAAATCAGAAAAGAATCGTATTTAAATGGCTAATCCCAGAGCGGATGTTGTTTTTTTGGAATGAAAGGAAAATTAAAATAGACTCCATGGAAAAGGCCCAGGAATTTTATGAGCGATTGGTAGGTTTGGAAGACCAGAGCAGTAAGGATGAACTGGAAACAAACTCCCAGGAAGATCAAGGCTATCCTAAGAACAGAGATGGAACTTTAGGAAATCCATGAAATACTCAATTACAACAGGAGAGAGAAGAAACACATCTTCAGGTACAAGGAGAGACAGGAGTTGTCACAAGACAAAGAGCGAAACAGAACTAATTAAATAGAAGAAAAGAAACTACTATCGATTAATATAAATGGTTTAAACTCAACTAGAAAAAGGAAAAAGATAATAGCCAAATTAATCAAACAAAATGCTGATATAGTATGTCTACAAGAAACTCATATAAAGAAATCAGATGAAAAACACTTCGAATGTCTGAAATTAGGGAAGCTATTCACCGCACCAGCAGACGCAGGGAAAAAGACAGGGATTGCAGTATATGTTAAAGAGGATATAAAAGCAGATTTAATATGGTCGGATCCTGAGGGAAGAACTCTGGTTTTGCAGATCTGGATTAATGCCATCCGAATTCTCTTAGTGGTAATCTATGCCCTGAATGGAGATCAAAAAGAGTTTTTTTAAGCATCTTTATGGAAAAATAATACGATTGGAAAAAAGAAATATTTGTATTATAGGGGACTTTAATTCTATTGCTGATTATCAAAAAGACCACAGTAATGAGGGAAGGAACAAAGGGGGGAAAAGAGAGCTTCCCAAAATATGCATGGAAATGATGGACTTAAATTTGATTGATATATGGAGAAGATTACATCCTGAGAAAAAACAATTTACATTCTATTCAAATCCTCATCAAATATGGACTCGAATTGATATGGCATGGATGAATGGGGAAATAGCAAATGAGATAAAAGGGATTGAAATCCTACCCAATGAATGGGCAGATAACAATCCAATTCAGATAATATGGAAGGGTAGGGAAAAACCCAAGAAAATATGGACGTTAAATACTCAGTTAATAAGAGAAAAAGAATATACTAAAGGAGGAATTAAACTATTTTTAAAGGAAAATGATAATGGAGCAACTACAAAACAAAACATTTGGGATACAATGAAAGCAGTAAAAAGAGGTATAACAATCTCTTATAACGCCAAGAGGAAAAAAGAAAAATACACCCAGCAAAACAAATTACAACAAAAAATTAAGGAATTAGAAACTCAACTACAGAGTACCCCAAAGGATTCAAAATTGCAAAATCAGATAACAATAACTAAACATAAATTGAATTGAATTGAACAAGAGAGAATGATTATAAATCTGAATACAACTAGACAAACTTATTTTGAGCATGCCAATAAGCCAGAGAGATGGCTATCATATAGATTTTAAAAAAGGAAAGAAAAAAGATTGATTTATCAGCTAATAGATGGAAAGGGGGATATACAACAAGGGATAGAATATATCCCTAGTGTCTTCTACTTTCCCTCCAAGCGCTTAGAATTCTTCCCACCCATGCAATTTATTCTCCGTACAACCTGGTCAAGGAAAGCCCACTCTTGGATTAATATCACTCAGAGGAGCTTCAGTGCTTCCACTCCCTCCATAAGTGTGAGGGAGTGGAACTGGGGATGGGGTGGTGGGATACTGCAGCCAGGAAGAAATCCTTCTATCCCCATTTCCACTATCCAATAAAAACTTGACTTTACCTAAAAGCATCCAAGCCAGATACCTGTGCTAAAGGAACTATGCTCTGGCATTTTCAAGGATGTGCTGCCATCCAGAGGCATCCTCATCTCACTCAGGGCCTGTTAAGTGTATCACTGCACTTGTTAAGTTAGTAACACAGTTGTTAAATGACTTCGGCTTCCCCATTGACTTGGCTGGACAGAATGTCGCAAAAGTGTCATATCATCTTAGGACATTGCAACCGTCCTAAATATATGTCAGTTTCTAAGTGCCCAGATTTTGATCGCATGACCCTGGGGATGCTGCAGCAATTGAAAGTGTGAAAAATGAGCAACTTTTTCAGTACCGTTGTAACTTTGAATGGACACTAAATGAATGGTTGTAAATCGAGGACTATCTGCAAAAGAAAAGGTGGAAGCAAACGGCATCTATTACAAAGAGACAAGAGGATTTTCATTCAGAACCACAAGTTATGGTGAACAGCTTATCACCGTATGAGTCATGACTAGAACTTGGAGCTTTGCCAGGAGTTGGTAACTAGAATAGAAATTCAGGTAGCACTTCAACCTAACCAGTGTAAGAATGTTTGTAGGGAGGACACAAAGGTTGAATGGCACTGCAGACTTTGAAACTTTTGCTAGAACTGAGTATTAAAGATACATTTGTGTTACCATAAAAGACCTGACCTGGGGTGCTCACATTGCAGCCCTGGTCAAAAGGGCCCAGCAGAGATTGTACTACCTGAGACTTCTCAGAAAACAACAACTGAATGAGAAACTGCTGGTGACCTTCTATCACTGCACCATAGAGAGTATCGTAATTTACTGCACCTCTGTATGGTTTCCCAATTGTACAGGAAAGCACTCCAGAGGGTTCACATCATTGCCCAGAAGATCATTGGTTTCCCTCTCCCCTGTTTGGGAGAGCTTTATAGCTCCTGCTGCCTTAAGAAATTTCAAAACATTCTCAAAGATCCATCTCATCCTGGGCATCCTTTTTTTGAACCATTACCATCTGGCAGATGGTACAGCTTAATAAAAACAAGGACAAATAGGCTGAAAAACAGCTTCTATCCCAGGGCAGTAGCTCTTTTGAATTCTGCTGTATAGTGCAAAATTAATGCAATATCAGGGGTTTTCAAGTACAATGTATAGAATATGAAGGATGTGTGTTTTCATAGTCATAATGTACACTGAAGATGGTATTTAATTTCATTGTATGAGGTGCAATGACAATAAAGTAAACAAAACTAAACTGCAACTCCTAAAAGGGTGGAGAGCAATATTCTGTTGTTGGGGAAGGTGTGTGTGGCAATTAAACATTACTGCAAGTACATTGTGCTATGCTGCAATGTGTCCTGTTCTTGGAATGCAAAGAAGTCTTGCAATAAAGCAGAAAGAGGACAATGAGTTATGAGGAAGACCAAAAATAGGCAAGCCTGGCCTACTGAGGCAAAAGACACACTACTGGTGGTTTGTCTGGTTATAGATACATGTGGTAGAGAAGGAAAAAATAAGGTCAGAGGAAAAGGAAATGCAGATAGCAACATCCATTCAAATTTTTCTTAGTGTTTTAGTATTTTTTTTTAGTATTTAATATTTATTTGATTTGTCAATCGCTTACAAGATACAGGTATAAGAATAAATATGGTTTTGAATACATGAGATAGATACTTATAAGAAAAATAAAAAACAATAGGACAGGGATGGTAGGCACGTTGGTGCACTTATGCACGCCCCCTACAGACCTCTTAGGAAGGGGGTGAGGTCAATAATAGACAGTCTAAGGTTAAAGTTTTTGGGGTTTGGGGAAGAAACCAGAGTCAGGTAGAGTATTCCAGACATTGACCACTCTGTTGCTGAAGATGTATTTCCTGCAATCAAGTTTGGTGCGGTTAACCGTGAGTTTGAATCTATTGTGTGCTCTTGTGTTGCTATGATTGAAGCTGAAGTATTCATTTCCAGGTAGAACATTGCAATGTATGATTTTATATGCTATATTTCGATTGGACCCGAGGCGGCGTAGTTCTAGGTTTTCTAGGTCTAGAGTTTCAAGTCTGGTGGCATAAGGTATTCTGCAATGAGTAGAGGAGCAGAGAACTCTTCTTGTGAAATATTTCTGGACTTTTTCAATTGCGTTAATATCAGATACATGATATGGGTTCCAAACTGATGAGCTGTATTCAAGTATAGGTCTAGCAAATGTTTTGTATGCTCTAGTTAGTAGTGTGATATTACCAGAGAAGAAGCTACGTATGATTAGATTAACAACTCTTAATGCCTTTTTGGCTATGTAGTTACAGTGGGCTCTAGCACTTAGATCATTTGAGATGAGTACTCCAAGGTCCTTGACAAAGTTTGGATCCTCAACAAGATCTTGACTATTTAGCTTGTATTTTATTTTCTGATTTTTTCTGCCAATATGTAAGACAGAGTATTTATTTGTTGAGATTTGAAGTTGCCATTTGATTGACCATTCTGATACATAGTCAAGGTCTTTTTGAAGGGTAGTAGTATTGTCTGTGGTGTTGAATAGCTTTACATCATCAGCAAAGAGAACGCAGTTGCTCTTAATATGATCACAGAGGTCATTTATGTAGAGTATGAAGAGAGTTGGTCCTAGAACACTGCCTTGGGGGACACCACTGTTGACAGGTACAGAATTTGATAGGACGCTCCCAATTTTGACCATTTGTTGTCTGTTTGACAGGAATGCTTCTATCCAGTTATTTAAGTGTCCAGAGATACCATAAGATTTTAGTTTTAGTAGTAGTTTGTCATGTACCACTGAATCAAAGGCTTTACAGAAGTCTATATAGATTGCGTCTATTGCTTTGCCCTGGTCGAGTTGTGTAGTCCATATGTTTTTGCAGTGTAAGAGTTGCAGATTACAGGATAGTTTTTTTTTCTGAAACCAAATTGTTTATTAGAGAGTAGGTTGTTTGTCTCTAAGAGGAGGATAATGGATTGGTTAATAATTGATTCCATGACTTTACAGGTGATGCAGAATAAAGGCGATTGGTCTGTAATTTTCAACTAGGCTGGGGTTTCCCTTTCTGAAGATGGGGATGACTGTGGCTTGTGACCATAGTTTTGGCAAGAAGCTGGTCCTGAAAGATTTTTCAAAGATTATGCTTAGAGGTTCGGCTATGGCAGTGGATAGCTTTTTAAAGAAGTAGGCACATATTCTGTCTGGTCCAATAGATAGGGATGGTTTTAGATTTCACAGTGCTTTTTCAACAATGTCTTCTGTAAAATCGATATATATTAGATCATTGTAGTTGTCTGTGGTTCGACTAAGAAGTACTGGGCTTGATCCATTGCTGTTTACAAATACTGAGTCAAAGAATGTGTTGAAGAGGTTTGCTTTGATGGTTACCATTAGGTCCTTTCAGGGGTGGGATGGACCTTGAGTCTTTTAGTTTGTTGTTTACAAAATTGTAGAAACCACGGGTGGAATTTGTGCGTAGAAAGTTTTCCTCTTGTTTAATGTGATAATTAGCGCATTCAGTTTCTATCTGGTGGCATAGATTTTTCTATCAGCTTTTGAAATTGGCAACGTGATCAGATTTGTTTTTTCACCAAAATGATCTCTTTTTGGATTGAAGCTTCCTTATTGTTATGGGTAATCTGTTTTTCCTGGTTTTGGGAGTTGTTATTGGTACATGTAGTTTGATGGCTCTTTTGATTTCTAGTAAGAATATGTTGTAATGGTCTTCAACAGTATTGCATCCAGTGAATAGAAATTGCCAATAAAAGGAAGAGTTGATTATAAGATGATAGTTGCCTTTTTTGAAGTTATAATTGGGGATTTTGTCATTGTGATGATTTTTGTGTGGACATATGTTGAGACAAAAGTCAGTCATGTTGTGGTCACTGTTGGAAAAGGGTTCTTTAATTTGTATTCCGTAAATTGAATTCAAACTATAGCAGAAGATGAGATTGAGGCAGTTGTTAAGCCTAGTATTGTTGGTTACTAGTTGTTCCAGTCGCGGATGGCTTTGCCCTGAAAGATAAGCCTATCATCCTGAAGCTAAAGGTCTTTTGTTTTGTAGATAGGCTGGCCTACTCCTCAATGGCCACCAAATATCTGCTGGGGGCAGGGAGCTGAAGCTTTCTGTCTTTAGAAACATGTTTCTCCTTTAGGGGAAATATAATATTCTGCCTTTTTAATATTTCCTAAAATATTTCATTCTTCCAGGAGAGGGGTAGGTGCTAATTTTCTACAATAGATTTTTAAGATCATGCAATCCTAAAAGTGAAATATACAGATTTTGATGTATATCAAAAACCCAATTCACTTTTTTTTCAAACCCACATCAATCTTGGTCCAGGATTGATATGATATAGATAGACTCAGAACTATTGGAAAAAACAGAAGCAGTGGAAATCCTGCCAGATACATGGGCCGACCACAATCCAATTAAACTGACTTGGAGAGGGGAAAAAAAACTAGGTAGATGGACCTTTAACAAGAACATTCTGAAAGACAAAGAATATACTCAAATGATAAATAAAGAACTGAAAATATTTCTTGAAATTAATACAAATGAACATACAATGACTCAAAACTTATGGGACACAACAAAGGCATACGTTAAGGGCCTGACAATAGTATATGTAGCAACAAAAAAAAATAGAGACAGGAAAAACCAATAGATTGCGAGAAAAGAGAAACTGGAAAAACTTGAAATCAACTTACAAAAAGATCCTCGTAATGAATTAGTTAAAAAGCAATTATACCTGGCCAAACATGAAATAAACCTAAGCCTTCAAGAAAAAAATGGCTAGAAAATTAAAACTAGCCAAACAACATTATTTTGAGAACACGAACAAGCCAGGGAGATGGCTGTCCCACAAATTTAAAAAAGAGCAGGAGAAAATAACTATAATAGCCCTACAGAATGAAAATGGGATACCTTGTGTCCACAGCTGGATCAAAAGAAAATAATAGCTCAAAACTTTTTTGCTACCCTATATAAAAAAGAAGAAATTTTGGACGAGAACATCACACAATATTTTGAGGGCAAAGAACTACCTGATATAGCGGAAACTGCTCGGGAATTACTAAATGATAAAATAACCCTAAAAGAGGTACAAATAGGTAATTGCAAGACAAAAAACTGACAAAGCTCCAGGACCAGATGGAATACCTGTGGAATTTTACAAAGAATTGTAAGATACACTAGGCAAGTTGCTGGTGGAAATATATGATGAAGCCTTGAATCAAGCTAAAATACTTCAAACATGGACGGAAGCCTTGATTTCCCTTATTCCCAAGGAACAAACAGATCCCCACCAAATTAGAAACTACAGACCTATCTCACTCCTGAATGTAGATTATAAAATTCTAGCGGTAATAATTGCAGATAGACTAAAAAAAATATGAAATTATATTATTCATCCAGACCAGAATGGCTTTCTCCCTAACAGATATATAAAAAATATATATAAGGATAATAATGGATGTCCTAGAGTATTATGAAACCAAATTAAGCAACCAGATGGCGTTAATATTTCTAGATGCCCAGAAGGCATTTGACAATTTAAACTGGCAATTTCTGATTGAGCAAATATCCAGGATGAAATTTAGTGAAAAATTTATAGGGCTAATTAAAACAATATACTCAATACAAAACGCAAAAATAGTAATCAACTGAGAAACCATGGATAATATAAAAATATGCAAAGGAGTGAGACAGGGATGTCCGCTTGCCCCATTACTATACATTCTATCAGCAGAAGTACTGTTAACGCAGATAAGGAAAAACCGAAACATTCAAGGGCTAACGATCGAACAGGAAACATACGAACTGCAAGCATTTGCTGATGACATGGTTTTTATACTGGAGGACCCAAAAGAGTCAAGCAAAAACTTATTACATGAAATTGAGGCATTTGGCAAAGTAGCAGGACTTAAAATTAATAAAGAGAAGACTAAGATAATAACAAAAAAAATTTGTACTAAAAGGCAAAATGAGGAAAGGACAAGAGAACTAGGGATTCAGATAACAAACAAAATAAAATATCTAGGAATTTGGCTCACCGCGAAGTGTTCTACAATACAGGCTGATAACTACGACAAATTCATAGATCAGATACAGAAAGACCTAGACAGATGGGCAAACCTACAAATCTCTTGGATGGGAAGGATAGCCACCATTAAAACCAATGTATTACCAAAATTGTTGTATCTCTTTCAAACCATGCCAGTCAAACTGGAGTAAAAAAATTTTCAAAGACCTGAATAGAAGAATTATTAAATTTGGCAAAAGAAAAAAGCAAGAGTAAAATATAAATTAATGCAGTATACTAAAAGCAAGGGAGGACTGTCCCTTCCAGACTTCGAGCTATATTACCAAGCTGCAGCGAGTACTTGGATTAAGGATTGGATTAACTTGGAGGACAAAAGAATATTGACAATAGAAGGTTTCGATCTACAGCTTGGCTGGCACGTGTTTCTTTGGGATGGGAAGAACAGAACCCATAGTTACTTTCAAAAACATTGGATAAGAGACACTCTATTATGTGTATGGGAGGCAATAAAAAAACACTGTGAAAATATCTCTCTGGCTATCTCCAATGGAGGCATTAATATATCCTAATGCCATGGATCTGAATAAAACAATAAAATACAAAAAACTCATAACAGATGAAGGTGACCTGAAATCACAGATACAACTAAAAACACAAAGAATCAAAATTGGGTGGTGGCCGTACCTCCAAATTCAAACAAAACATAAAAAAGACAAGGAACAACTTGGATTTTACAACAAAGAACAGGAACTAGAAAAAATATTACAAAGAAGTGGAAAAAATGATTACTAAATTATACAATTGCTTATTGGAATTTAAAATGGAAGAATAAGGAGAATATGACAATATGGGCTAAAAATTGCGGTCATAACATCCACTTAGAACAATAAGGAGCGAATATGGCAAACCAACTATAAATTAATGTTATCAGTATCATATAAAGAGAATATCTATAAAATATTCTACCGCTGGCACCTTCCACCGGCAAGATTGGCAAAAATGTTTCCCAATATGTCACCCAAAAGCTGGAAGTGCAATCATAGCCAGGAACATATTTTCACATGTGGTGGACATGTCTCAAAGCTTGAAAATACTGGTCTAAGATACAGGGATGGTTGGAAGAGATGACAAAATTAAAGATCAAACTCAACCTAGAGACCTTCTTATTGGGAATATCAGAACTGTCATGGAGTAAAAAACAACAGCATCTAATACTACACATCATCACAGCAGCAAGAATAGCTTTTGCCCAAAATTGAAAATTAACAATGGTACCCACAGATTCAGCAGTAATCAACAAAATGTACCAATGCACAGAAGTGATTAGATTAACTATGATATTAAAAAACAAGGAAGAGGGAGAATTTTTTACAACATGAAATACATGGTACAAATGGTTAAATGAAAAGGAAATAAAGATGTATTTAACCATTTGTACCATGTATTTCATGTTGTAAAAAATTCTCCCTCTTCCTTGTTTTTTAATATCATAGTTAATCTAATCACTTCTGTGCATTGGTACATTTTGTTGATTACTGCTGAATCTGTGGGTACCATTGTTAATTTTCAATTTTGGGCAAAAGCTATTCTTGCTGCTGTGATGATGTGTAGTATTAGATGCTGTTGTTTTTTTACTCCATGACAGTTCTGATATTCCCAATAAGAAGGTCTCTAGGTTGAGTTTGATCTTTAATTTTGTCATCTCTTCCAACCATCCCTGTATCTTAGACCAGTATTTTCAAGCTTTGAGACATGTCCACCACATGTGAAAATATGTTCCCTGGCTATGATTGCACTTCCAGCTTTTGGGTGACATATTGGGAAACATTTTTGCCAATCTTGCCGGTGGAAGGTGCCAGCGGTAGAATATTTTATAGATATTCTCTTTATATGATACTGATAACATTAATTTATAGTTGGTTTGCCATATTCGTTCCCATTGTTCTAAGTGGATGTTATGACCGCAATTTTTAGCCCATATTGTCATATTCTCCTTATTCTTCCATTTTAAATGATTAAAGGAATATCATGGAACAATAGAAATAAGGATAAATGTATGGCTATGTATATATGTATAGTATAGCTATGTACATAGGTGTAATAGTGTAGTAACATAGAAAAACAATGTATCACGACATATTAATAACACAGATAAGAAATTAGGAATTAGATTTAAGATACTTTTGTAGTAAATGATTTCAATTAACACTAATAGAGATGTTATGAAAACAGTGTAAAATGTGAGAACGTGATTCTCTTTTTAAAATATTTTTTCTTGAATAAAAACTTATTAAAAAAAAGAAATATACAGATTTTGAGGTCACTGAGTCCAATTCCCTGCTTAGTGCAGAAATCCAATTTGCGAATCCCTGACAGGGGACTGTCCAGAATTGGATACAGTATTTAAGATGTGGTCAGTGGATTCAATTTCTATCACCTGCTGATCAACTATGTTGGCCTCTGTAGCTGTTCCAAATTCTCTGAATCTTTGTTAAAGTATGTTGCCAGAAATGGAAATATAGAAGTACCTGAAGCAGGATTAAGCTAATTCAGAACTGAGTAAAATGGGCGTTGGTAAATTTACCTGAGAACACCCTTTCTATAGATGCTGCTAGAGAGCCCCGGATGGGTTAGACTCCTCATGATGACATCATCAAGCTGGGTCTGTCTTGTATGAAAAGGACTGCCTGTGGGAGTTTCTCCCCAGCTTTGGCGAAGGTACTTGACAGACTGTAGGAAGTGTCGCTGAAAGCCAAACAGAATCTTTAACATTAACACATGTTACCATGGTCCGGACAAAATAAGGGAGGGGCTGGGCTCTCTAGCAGCATCTATAGAAAGGGCGTTCTCAGGTAAATTTACCAACGCCCATTCTCCTAAATGCTGCTGCGAGAGCCCAGGATGGGACATACCAAAGCCCGCATGTTCATGGGAGGGTCCTCATCCGGCAAGTCTCTCCGAAGTTGGAACCACTCACTAAAGCAACTATCCACCAAAAGCCGTACTCCTCGAGGCATAGGAGTCCACATGGTAATGTCTGATGAACAGAGACAGGGAGGTCCATGTAGCCACTCTGCAAATCTCCACTAGGGGTGTCTGGGTGGCCCAGGCAGTTGAAGTCAAGGCACTCCTAGCAGAGTGTGCCGTTAGGCACTGGGGCACTGGAAGGGCTCTGGTTAGAAGGCCTGTGCGATGCATGCCATGATCCACCTACTCAAGGTGGGAGGAGAGGCTTTGTTGTCCCCAATGGGAAGGGGAAAGGACACAAACATGGCCTCAGTTTTGCTAAATGTAGTGGGACATCTGATGTAAATTTTGAAGCACCCTGCTAACATCTAGGAGTGCCACTTGCGTTCTAAGTCGTGGAACGGAAGGGGACAGAAATCAAGTAACACTATATGTTGGGATCTGAGAAAATCAGTATTAATCTTAGGTACAAAGGGTAGGGTCTTTCCTGACAGACAAGGCTGCCAGGATCGAAATCCTTCTAGAAGGGTTGATCACTACCAGAAATGCCACCTTACAAGACAAAAAACTGCAAGGGAATTGACCTCAGTGGTTCGAATGGGGCCTTAGTCAGCAACTGCAGTACTTTAAAGAAGTCCCATGTGGAATCTCAATGACCACTGGTGGCCTCAGGTTTGTAGCACCCTTCAGAAATCTGCAGACCAAGGGATGTCTAGACAAAGATTACACTCCCCCCAGGGATAGAACAGAGGGCAAGGCTGCAACCTGCCTCCGCAGAGTGTTAGGTGAAAGTCCCTTGTCTAGGCTCTCTTGGAGGAAGTTCAGCATCTGGCAATTAAGGCCCCGGAAGGGGCAATGTCATACTTACGACACCAATCGCTGAAAGCCGTACAGGTTGCATCGTAAATGCAGTTGGTGGAGGGTCCCCTGGAGGCTTGGAGAGTTCTTATTACTCTGGAGGAATGATAGTTCTGGATCAGGGATCCCAGTTCAATCTCCAGGTGGCCAACTGAAGCCACTGAGGCTCTGGAAGCAATATTGACCCCTGTCTGAGTGACACTCTGTCTACCAGAATCCTCCCAGGACTGGAGATAGAACGGTTTACCAAGTCTGAGAACCATGGCCACCTGGGCCAGTGAGGGCTACAAGTATAAGTTCTGCTCTTCTGCCCAGTTTCTGAAAGATCCCCGGAATCAGGGGCAAAGGAGGAAAGGCATATACAAGTTCCTGTGGCCAAGGGCTGCGTAAAGCGTTCATTCCCTCCATCCCCGGAACCGCACACCTGGAAGAGAACCTCGGGAGTTGCATGTTGTCCTGGGAAGCGAGGAGATCCACTGTTGGCAATCCAAAGTGCTCCGACAGCTCCTGAAATAAACCAGGGTGCAAACGCCATTCTGCCTGGTCAGCGGTGGCTCTATTAAGCCAGTCAGTCTCATCATTGGCCCCACCTGCAATGAGCTCAGCTCTGAGCAATACCTGATAAATCTCTGCCCATAAGCAGAGTTGATCTGCCTCTAACATCAGGGGTCCTGAATGTGTCCCGCCTTGGCGGTTAAAATGTGCCTTGGTTGACACCTTGTCAAGCAAGATCAGGATGTCCCTATCTGAGACAGCATCCTCTAATTGTGTCAGGGCCAAATGGACTGCTCGAAGCTCTAGCCAATTAATATTATGGGCCAAATTTGCCTGGGACCATGGTCCCTGGACCACTCTGGATTGAAGGTGGGCTCCCCAGCCATACAGACTGGCATCCGTTGTCAGCACTAGCCTGTCTGGTTCCTTGAACAAGAGTCCCGTGGAAAACGCCTCAGATTACCCCCATCGAAAAGATTTAAGGACCAACGGAGTTAATCTGACCTGAAAGAGGAACAACTCCTACCTATCTTCTGATAAGGTAGAAGAAACCATTGGAGCGACCTGGCATAGAAACTAAACCACGGCACTAGATTAATGTAGTTGGGTCTGCCACCAAATGATGGATCTGAGGGGCGAAGGCCTGCAGTGGGGGTGAAGGAAGCCTTGAGTTTAGGTCGAGAACACCTTGAGCCATGGAGGGCCAAGCTGAAGAGAGGTCCCAAGAGGCCTGTTCAAAAATTGGGGCCTGATCTGCTTAATAACTACAGGATTGGCTGGTTGGAAAGCCTGTTGTAGTTGACCCCTCATTTGCTCAATAGTTTTGTTCAACTGCCTTTCTAAGGCTGCATGCCTTCATTTCTCTGCCTTTAATTCAGCCTGGGATGTTTTCTTAGGGCCCAAAGCTTTGGCCCTAACCTTGGCCTCCACCTCCCTTTGTACAGACTGGGAGCATTGTCTCCTTCTCTTTCCTGTGCCAGCTTGGGGGCCTTGAGAGATCAGGCCTGAAGGCTCTGTGTGGGCCTTGTCTTGATCCATAATGTGCATAAACAGACACAAAGGTGCTGGAAGCGATCCTCAGTATGAGTTGTCTATGCAGTATCCTGAATAGGAGCTTATGAATAGTAGAAGCTGGCTTTTGGGGGATGATGCCACCTAAAATGGCCGCTCGCTACTTTCTTTAGAAGAAGCTTTCAAAATTGCCACTCCTCATGTGCGGTTGAAGAAGAAGCCTCCAAACTGGCCACTCGCAAGAGCTACAGGCTATACAGTGGTTAAATCACTCCTTAGGCTGTAAACAGCCCCGAACAGTGAAATCGGCAATAAAGTGAAAATTTACGATCAGCTGAGAGGTGCTGTTATCACCCGATGTGATCTTTACCATCGCGGAGGCCTAAATCGCTGAGGAAAGACTGTGGGAGTGGATCAAGTGTTACTCCCTATTAACAATCTCCCTCGGTTGAAGAAAACGTTGAATCCTCGTTGCAGGAGAATGGATGCCAATGATGAAGATAGCTTTTGCTAACTAAACTGCTTTCAGAGACAGCAGCTTATGGTCATCGAAAGAAGCTGAGTCAAAGCTGGGGGTAAACTCCCACAGGCAGTCCTTTTTATACTACCCTGTTTCTCCAACAATATGGCCTCCCCCAATAGGAAGTCCCAGCATGTTTTATAGGCATGAAATGAAATCAAGCCCCTACCCCCAAATTAAGGCCTATATTAAAAAATGCGAAATGTTGATGCCTGCATTGACCCCGATATGAAGTGCCCCACCAATGCCAAGTTCAACATCCAAACCATCGCTGCCCGCCCGCCCGAAGATGCAAGGGGGGGAAATTAAGTCACCCCCAAAAAGACGGCCTAGCCATTTTTTCAGGGCTCAAAAAAAATAAGACCCGGCCTTATTATATGAGAAACACGGTAGATGGACCCAGCTTGATGATGTCATCAGGAGTCTAACCCATCCTGGGCTGTCGCAGCAGCATTTAGGAGAACTACGCCACCTTTGATCTGATCTAAGTATAGTATATAAAATCATACATTGCAATGTCCTACCTGTCAATGAATACTTCAGCTTCAACTATAACAATACAAGAGCAAACAATAGATACAAACTCAAGGTAAACCGCGCCAAACTTGATTGCAGGAAATACGACTTCAGGAACAGAGTGGTCAATGTCTGGAATACTCTACCTGACTTTGTGATTTCTTCCCCAAACCCCAAAAACTTTAACCTTAGACTTTCTACTATTTACCTCACCCCTTTCCTAAGAGTTCTGTAGGGGGTGTGCATAAGCACACCAACATGCCTACTGTTCCTGTCCTATTGTTTCTTTTATTTTTCTTATATGTATCCATGTATTCATAACTATATTTTTACTTATACCTATTACCTTGTAAGCAATTTGTTGGGTATATGGATACACCAACTAGGTTTGGGTGAATAAATATGTAAACCGAGGTTTAAGTGTTTGTAGCTTTAAGCACCAAACTGCAATGTAATTAGATAATTAAGGGTGCGGTTGCAAGCAGCAATAAAAGGCAGTGAGATAGACGTAACACTTTCTGGTTTCTGGTCGCTGGTTCCTGTTTTGGTCTCTCTGCTATCTGCTGCCTGCTGTTTACTACTGTTTGAGACGTCTGCTTGTTATTGCTTGTTGGCTACTGTGCTGGATACCGTTTCTACTGAACAAAAGGACTGTTTACTTGGTGAGCTGATATCCTGTGCATACTCAGCGTTGTCTTCCAGAGAAAGGTATTGGAAGAAAAAGATATTTCAACAAGCAGATAAAGACATTGTACTGACTAGTTAATGGACTAGGTTACTGGATGGATATATTGGATAATGACATATGGACTGATTGACACTGCTTAAACTCTGTATGAATTAAACAACTATTTAAAAACTACAAACAGTGTTTTTGTCTCCAGTGTGTGTATACTCTTGGGCCCAGCCTCTCTCTCATTTAGCTGCCTGGCTTGACTGCTGCTGTGCACTCTGCTTGGGGGTTTGTCCCCAAACACTAACACAATTGACAAACCAAATTAAAAAAAAAAACCATAGCACAGTCATATAATGGAGCAAAATTCACTTAACAAATGTTTCACAAAAATGTTGGGCTCAGTTATGGTCATAAGTTGCAGACTATCTGAAAAAGAAAAAAGCACAATGCCAAATATCTTCAGTCTCCTACTTCTTGACAAAACAACAAACAAACCCACACGCATATCTGAACAAGCTAGAGTTCAGAGCTCTTGTATGGAGCAGGAATTGCTTGTTCCAACTTTGTTCCAACTTTCCCAGTAAAAATGACTCACTGAAGAGAAATGGAAAATTATGTGTGCTAAGTTATACTTTTCCAGAGAAATGCTTGTTGTTGCCTTCAGATCCAGCCAAAAAAAAAGCCTGTGAAATCATTTTATTCATTAAAATTCCCACTTTACTTTTTTTTAAATAACTCCAGGCAGCAAACATGACTACTACTCCTTCCTCCTCCTACTTTCCACAGAACAACCACCTTGTGAATTGTTTTGGGCTGAGAAAGAGTGGCATCCTAAAGTCACACAATCAGTTTTCATGCCAAAGGCGGAATGGAACTCACGGTCTCATTGTTTCTAGCCTGTAACTTTAACCACTAGAACAAATTGGCTCTCACTATTAACTTATTAATATTAACGAATGTTAACATCAGCAGGATGAGAGATGGTGATTTGCAAGAAGGCACTCTGTCATTCCAGAACAACAGAAAGTGAGGGAAAGGCATGAAGGTGATCAACGGAGGAGCATCAAAAATGGAATTAAATAAGGAATAGTTGATTGAAAGATGGACAGATATAGAAATGTTTTAAAATAAATAAACTCTCTGGAAGTTCTACAATTGCAGAAAAGTGTAACTCTCTGTCCCCAAAGCTTTTTATGGCCCTCAGAGCAACATCTCATTAAAAGACTGACAGCTTCAAAAATATTTTGAGGAGCTAAATAAAATGATTCTGAAATATATATGGCAAGGGAAAAGAGCAAGAATAAACCTGAAAATGCTACAAGAAAATGGGGGTTTGGGGCTGCTAGATTGGGGGTTTTATTACCAGGCTTCTGCACTAACAATGGGTAAAAGAGTGGATAAACTTGAGGCAAAGAAGGTTATTATTGTTGGAGGGACATGATCTTCAATTGGGATGGCATGCTTTTTTCATGGTATGAAAAAAATAAAATACACAGATATTTTCAAAGACACTATGTAAGAAATGCTCTAGTTTTAGTATGGGAAAATGTCAAAGCAAAAAATTATATGAAAATATCAGTCTGGCTTTCTACGGTGGAAGCACTTATACACCCAAAAGTTATCAACTTGTTAAAATTTGTAACATATAAAGACATTTTAAATGAAGTAAGGGGAACTTGGATCTAAACAAGAACTGCAGAAACAAGGGATGGACGTAGCATGGTGGCCACACCTGCAAATACAATCAAGATATGAGAAAGATATAAAAACATATGGTTTTTATAAAGAACCAACAACACTAGATTGTATACTTCTAGGGACAGATGAAAGATTAATAAAGACAATACGTGGCTATCTAGTAAGCATCAAAATGAAAGAAGCAATGATAGTTTGGGCAAAAAACTTTGGACATACCGGTACTACAGAGTTCGATAAATGGCAAAAACTTTGGGATAGAAACTATAAATTGACAATGGCAACTACATACGAGGAAAATCTGTACAAAATGTTCTATAGGTGGCATTTGCCACTGGCAAGATTAGCAGAAATGTTTAAAAACATGTCCACTAAATGTTGGAAATGTAACCAGATACCGGTCTCCTACTATCATATGTGGTGAACATGTCCAAAAGCAAATTGTGGACGAAAAGACATACAAGGCTAGAGAAAATGATAAAGCAACATACAGACTTAAAGCCAGAAATATCCTTCCAACTCTGATTATCTGTTATCTGTTAATACACAGGGTATATAAATGTTCCCTAATTTCCTAAATACCTCAATTTACTCCAGCATGTGTCAATCCTATCTCTCTCACTGTCTAAACTTTACCACGCATCTTGTTTCTATTAAGTGTATCCATGACACTGAAAAGTTACCCACTCCTGTCTAATTGCTTTGGAAGGAAAAGGAGAAAGAGGAAAAGAGTTTCCAACAGAATACAATTCCCTGTTTACACAGTGAGTGAGACAGGATTACATTTGCTGGAGGAATTGAGTAAATTAGGAAATCCTGAAACCTTTACCATTTTTCCTCTTTAATTTGTATGCTTAGTTAGGATTTAGGGTTTGGCTAGTCTAGAGAAAAGAAAGACAAGGGGGACATAAGAGCAGTATTCCAGTATTTGAGAGGCTGCCACAAAGAGGAGGAGGTCAATTTATTTCCCAAAGCACCAAAAGGCAGGAAAAGAAACAACGGAGGGAAACTAACCAAGGAGAGAAGCAACCTGGAATTGAGGAGACATTTCCTAGCAGCTAGGACAATTAACCAGTGGAACAGCTGGCCTTAACACATTGTGGGTGCTTCATCACTGGAGGTTTTTAAGAAGACACTGGACTGACTGTCTGAAATGAAATAGGGTCTCCTGCTTAAGCAGGGGGCTGGACTAGAACACCTCCCAGGTCCCTTCCAGCTCTATTCTAATATTTGAAAAACAAGCCAGTGGGATTACACAATAAGAACCCTCACGGGGCTGTTATGTTTACAGGAAAGGATAGTTTTCCTTTTGCTTCTCAAGACTCGTGGCTTTTGCACGATCGGGATTACAGAAGAAAAAGAGGGCCCTACCAAGGAACGCTTCCAAAATCAGCTCAAGCCTTGTAGCGGGCAGAGAGGATCCCTGGCTGGCACGCGTTGCGCGGGACCCTTTAGACCGGACTCCGTGCCTTCGGGGTTTTATCAGCTACTCACCAAAAGCGTTTCCCAGCAGGAAAGTAGCTGCTCCCATCAGCCAGAGGCGCCACTGAAGCTGCCCCATTGCGCTCTTCTGCGCGAAGCAGCTTTCTTGGCTCCGAAATTCCCGACTTGAGGGGTGGGGAGCCGGGGAAATTCGCGGAAGCCAAGCCCGCTGCAAATGCGACGCAGATTATTAGTCTGAGTCATCGATTGCTGGGCGTGTTCCTCCAGGACGGGAGAAAGTTCTTTTTTTTCCCCCTTTCAATCGGCTACTTGTCGCCCAAGAAAGCGGGGCTGAAACCCACATTTACCAGGTACAGGTGGCGCAGCATATACTGTACTGTGTATCTCCTTGAAAGGAAGTCAGGCAAAGGACATTAGGATTTTTCTTCCAACTATATGGGACACCTGAAAGATCCCGGTTCGAATCTCTGCCACAAAGCTTTGTGATTTAGACTGTCGACTATTGACCTCCCCACTTTCCTAAGAGGTCTGTAGGGGGCGTGCATAAGCGCACCAACCTGCCTACCGTCCCTGTCCTATTGTTTCTTTTTATTTTTTCCTATATGATTTAAATTTATTTATTTTTTGATTTATTTATTTGATTTGTCAATCGCTTACAAGATAATAGGTATAAGTATATACATAGTTATGAATACATGAAATGGGTACATATAAGAAAAATAAAAGAAACAATAGGACAGGGACGGTAGGCACATTGGTGCGCTTCTGCACGCCTCCTACAGATCTCTGAAGAGGATGAATGTTGCCTGTTTCTTCCTTTCTTTTCCCCTCTATATTTTCTTTGTCATAGCTCTTCTTTTGCCTTGTGCTGATTTTCTTTTAATCGTTCAACAAAGATGATTGGGGGACTGGAGGCTAAAACAACATACAAAGAAGAGTTGCTGGAATTGTGTATGTCTAGTGTAATGAAAAGGACTAGGAGTGACATAGTAGGAGTCTTCTGATATCTTGGGGTTGCCAAAAGAAGAGGGAGGCAAGCTATTCTCCAAAGCATCTGAGGGCGGCACAAGAAGCAATGGACGGAAGCTAATCAAATCAAGGAAGGAAGCAACCTAAGGAGAAATTTCCTGGCCGCGAGAACAATGCCTCAGTGGAACAACTTGCCTCCAGAAGTTGTGGCTGCTCCAACACTGGGAAGTTTTTAAGAAGAGATTGGGCAACCATTGCCTGAGCCCGAAGTTGGACTAGAAGACCTCCAAGGTCCCTTATTCTATTCTGTTTTTAAATGTGTGAACACTTCTAAATCACACAGAGTCACTGGAAGCCAGGCAGCATATAAATGTAATAAGTGAGGGGTCCTTGGCAGGAGTGGGATTCAAAAATCCCAGCAACTGGTTCGCTGCCCAATTGCTGGGTGGGCATGGCCTACCAAAACTTCCGGGAGGGCTGTTTTTCATCTTCCCAGGGGTCCAGAGGATTCCCTCAGATCTGGGAGGGCGAAAATGGCCTCTCTCAGACTCTGGAGGTCCTCCGGAAGCCAGAAACAGGCAAGCTTCCGAACTTGCGGAAGGCCCGTTTTTTTCCCCCTCCCAGAGCGGACCCTGCACTAACCTGCATCAAAAATAAGCCATGTGGAGACTTTTGGGAGGGGCAGGGAGGGGCTAGCCGGTCGGTTCAAATACAGGTTTCGCGAACCAGATGCAAATTTAACATCTGGTTCGCCTGAACCGGTCCGAACCGGTAAAATCTCACCCCGGTCCTTGGTGCTCTTTGAGCTTGCTTGTTTTTTGGAGACGTTTCAATAACCAAGCTAGGTAACATCATCAGTGCTAGGTGAAGCAGTGATGATGTTACCCAGATTTGATAATGAAATGTCTGCAAGAAAACAAGCAAGCTCAGAAAACACCAAGGACCCCCTCATTTCAACCCTAAGCTACAAATATTCTCCTTGGTTAGTAAATGTAATACATTATTATAATTATTAATTCCAGCAAGCCTGAGTCATTGTCTACCAGCCTCGCAGCATCTGTGCATAAAAGATGAGAGGTAACAATGCCAGCCTACCTATCAGGACAGTTGCAAAACGAGCTCTGGAGAAGGTTTTCTTCCAAAACAATTTTGACACATTTACAAAGGCCAAAAATGACAGGTGGAAAAATTCCACACAAAAGCAGTAAGGAAGGACTTTAGTTACAACATGGCAAAGAAAAAGGCAAAAGTATATTTTTAGAAGAGCAACAAACAACACAGTGGGTATCTGAACACCTACACATAAAAAGGGGAAAAACTCAAGAGACTTGAAACATCAAAGATTAACACCTTTTTTATAGGAGACTATCGTTGCTCCTGTATCTTGACATGCAGATATAAGCCTGCAGGAAGGGACAGCGTGGCTGCTTTTCCATCCATGCTAGCTTTCTGGTTGAACAGTGGCACATTAGTGGTGCCAATGAAACTCTTCCCACCTCCCAGGGCTATTGAAAGGCCCACAGAGCTCTTGGAGTGAGCAACTTAAGTGAGGACTATTCATTCAATCACGGTGCCCATCCCCCTGAAGCGAGAATCAAGGCCTCAGATGTTTCCACATTACAAGGAAATTGCCTTCCCCACAAGGGCTAAATCTCTGAAATGCTTCCTGGGAAAACCACAGCTTTCACAACTTGAAACAGTCGAAGGTCTTATGACTTAACCATGATGGTGGTACTCAGCACAAACAGAAAAATACATATACAATTTTTACCTCTTTGTTGCTAGGTTGCACCATTTATTTATTCATTCATTCATTCATTCAGTTATATTGTGTAGTGTATAGTGGAGGTGGTGACTCTTTGCGAGCCATATGCAATGAAATTTCACTTTAATGTACGTCGATTAGTGTACATTCAAAGTGATAATCAAGTTATTATTCTATTAGCATTCTAGCCATCCCTCCAAGGGGCTGATCGTGGCTCTTCCCAATTCCCACTTTACTCTCACAACCATCCTGTGAGGTAAAAAGGTTGAAAACAGGGTTACCTGGTGAGTTTTGAAGATGGGAAATTGAACCTCCAGTCCCCATAAGCTCCCTGGTCTGAGCCTTCAGGCACTACCTATGCCTTCCTGTTTGGTGCTACCATTTTGCCAGGATAAGGAAATAATGGCATTCCCCACCTTCCTTTTAGAAAGACAGGGGAGGATCTGGGAATTAGGGCATCTAGAATTAAACCAGATAAACAAAGGCTTGGAACCCTGATAGTAATTTCAGCTTCCAAACTCATCACCATTTCCAGGACAATTGGCTCTGAAGGAAACGGGGCCTTTCTCTGCTTTGCCACTGAGCCATCAGTTAGATATGTGAAGATAATACTGCCCAGAACCATGATTTCATTTGTTTTGTCTTCTGTCACACCACCCACTCTTTGTCCTGCTCCTATCCTTCTATTTTACTGCTTATGTTATGAAGAATCAATTAATAAAAAGTGACGGTGCTGCAAGTATCAGCCTTAATGGGCATTATTTTATTTTAAACCCCGCCCCCCAATCCTGTATGTACTAATGTACCCTTAGGGCAGACCCACCTGATCAAGTTCTCAAGAGAGAGATAAGCAGCATCATGCTGTCTATCTCCAAGCCCACCAAGAAGGCAATTCCCCCCAAAAAAAAAAAATTCTTCTACATTATCCACCTTTATCCAGGTTCTCAATTATCCAGGTCATGGTTGTCCCAAAGGTGCTTTTCCAAAAGGCAACTAGACTTCCTTGGTTTTTTCCTTGAAAACATGTTGCTTCTCATCCAAAAATCTTCTTCAGCTCGAAAAAACCAAGAAAGTCCAGTTGCTTTTTGGAAAAGCAACTTTGGAATAAATAGACTTGAATTATAAAATACGGTTTGTGAATGAGTTGAAAATTGCTGAAAGCTTGTATTAGTTGAAACTGAATTGAAGTTGAGAAATTAGTTGCTGGAAATGATTAATGAAGGTATTTGAAGAAATTAAAATATACATGACAAAAAATTAAAGGTTTAGAAAAGAGTCCAACACTGAACAGGAAGTAAAACAAGGATGTGTGACATCCCCCTTCATTCTTTAACATATCTATGGGTAGATGTATAAGGAATGCCTACAAGGGCATGAGAGAAGTGTTAGATGGAGACTTAAATGTGTGCGTACTTCTACATGCAGACGAAGCTATGTTATTGGCAGAGAATCCAAATTATTTTCAGCAAATATTATATAGTTTGTATGCTAGAACTAGGAGTGTGAATCTGAAAAATTAATCTATCAAAGGCCAAAGTGCTTGTGTTTGGCAAGGAAGTGGGGGTGATAAGTTAGAATAGAATGCTCTCACCATACATAAAAGAAAAGATGCATTCATCAAGAGTCAAGGTACAACACTTAATAATAGTCATAGGATACAATAAGTAATCAAATATACATGGTGAAAACAGAGTTAAATTTAAAAAGCTAAAGGCAATATAGGAAACAATATATGGACTTATTAAGAGGAAATATAGTCTGCAAGAGTAGAATGGTCTAGACATCCCAAAGGTGCTTTTTCAAAAGGCAGATGGACTTTGTTTTTCCTTGAAGATATTCTGAACTGAAGAAGCTTCTTGGATGAGAAGCGAAACGTCTTCAAAGAAAAACTAGAAAGTCCAGTTGAAAAAGCACTTTTGGGACAACCATGACTGAGAATCTCCATAGACAAAGTCCAGTTGCCTTTAAAAAAAACACCTTTGGTCAACCATGACCTGGATGACTGAGAATCTCCATAGACAAAGGTATAGAGAGTACTACTGAATTACGTTTTCTTTTTACAACCTAGGCCCAAAGTTATAGCCATTGCAGTGTCCCTAATAATATGATCATAATTCAGATATTTTACAATCTGTCCTCACTCACCACCACAGGGGTGCTTCAATTCCCTTCACTAGTATATCTCCACAGCATCTATGTCATTTTTGGCATCCTACATTCTGCGGCGCCTGCTGCTCTGATGTTTGCTGTCTTCTTGCTCCTATTGCTGACCAATGCAGCCAGAGCTGCAGCAGACTAAGAAACCTGCAGTTCTGGGGCTACTTACTTCCTGCAAGATAGAGTGCAGGATGGCCAAAAGGGCAGAGATGGCGGGGGGGGGGGATAGCCAGTTGGGGGCAGTTGAAGGGGAGGCAGTCCCTTAGCCTACTGAGGCTCTAGGCTGGGAGGATGCCAGAAATGGCTTGGATCAAAGTTGCACTTCAAAAAGAACCGCCTAGGATCACCACTGCTAAGCAAAGCTGTTATATGATGCCATGCCTTATGATTTACTTCACTGACAGAAATTCCAGTCCCAACCGTGGTTGTAAATTGAAGTCTTCCTGTACTTAATTTGAAAGGGAATATAGTTGTGGTTGCCCCATCACTGGAGATTTTTAATAAGAAATTTGGACAGCCACTTGTCTGAAATGGTATAGCATGGGTGTCAAATTCGCCATGTCACATTGATGTCATGACATATTGAGATGGTTTTTTTGCCTGCATGGCCTGTGGTGTGATGCATCCAGCCACAGGCTGCCAGTTGGACACCCCTGTGGTATATAGGGTCTCCTGCCTGAGCAGGGTGCTGGACTAGAAGACCTCAAAATCTCTTCCAGCTCTATCCTGATTCCAATTCTAATTAGTGATTGGTATGTATGTACATCAGAGGAAAGGATGAAAGTTTAGCTGGAGTTAGAAGCTTATTTGGAGAGCCCATTCTGCAGCCTCTCCTTTCTGATTGTTTTCAGAATGCTAAACGTATCACTTCCCACCATTTTATGGTGGGCAACTGATGAACACTATCAAATAGAAGGCAAATTTTCCATGAAGTTGACCATCTGGACATGTACCTGGCTTTCGTTCTTGCCTTTTTCTGGGATGCATTTCCAACTTCGCATGCTTGCCTATAGTCCCGGGATTTTCTCAAAGTCTCCAGTCCAAATATTCATCAGGTTTGACACTACTTAGTCTTTTCGAAGACATAACAACTATTTGTGAGAAAGATTCTTTCATTTCCTTTTTTTTTTTTTGCCTACTTCTTTCTCTGGAAAACAAATTTGCTTACTAACACTTTCAGGCATTCTTGTTTTGTTTCCTCTTTTCTGTGTATGATTGCACAACTGATATTTCTTATAATTAACCCTTCTTTTTCTCTAGCAGACTAGGAACTGCAAATTTTCCTGATTTGTTCATCAGAAAGGCAGACAATGTATGCAATTGCACTAAATGCTGGTTACAATTGAACCTCAATCATGGTTTGCCACCTCCAAGGGAATCTGCGTATCAATCAGAATAGAGCTGGAAGGGACCTTGGAGGTCTTCTAGTCCAGCCCTATACCATTTCAGACAAGTGACTGTCCAGTCTCTTCTTAAAAAGTCCACTGATGGAGCATCCACAACTTCTGGCGGCAAGCTGTTCCACTGGTTAATGATCCTCACTGTTAGGAAGTTTCTCTTTAATTCCAGGTTTCTTCTCTGCTTGGTTAGTTGCCATCTATTGTCCCTTTGGTGCTTTGGAAAATAAATTGGCTCCCTCCTCTTTGTGGCAGCCTCTCAAATACTGGAATACTGCTATCATATCACCAATGGTCCTTTTTTTCTCTAGATTGGCCATACCCAATTCCTGCAACTGTTCTTTGTATGTTTTAGTCTTCAGGCTTTTAATCATCTTAAGTTGCTCTTCTTTGCACTTTTTCAAAAGTATCTGAGCCACCATTCCTTCAAAACCACATGCAGAGAGAGTGGGCAAAGTTGGGGCAGAAAGAATTTCCTTGGGGAACCAAATGTGTTCCTGTCTCCCATTTTTGGATTTAAATTGTTGATAGTAGGGACACTTTGACAGGAGAAAAAAATATATGTGTATGAACACTGAAATCAGCAGGACAACTTTATATTCTGCAGGTTGGGGCATGCATTAAACAAAATAAAAATATAAGACATATTTAGAAAATAAGATGAAAGCTGCGGCTTTGCTCCGCATTAGGAGGGCTTCTCATTGAGTCCAATGCATCAAGAAAGACACCAAGCCGGTTCAGTCTTGGATGAGCAGCCCCGAGCATGCGCTCAGGGAAGCCCTTTTATTGAACACAAAACGTCACAAAAGAGAGTTCAGCCTACTTTACATGTTAAAAGGGTTGGGGGTCTCAGTGGATATATTGTAGCACCCAATCACAGTGCTTAAGGGATACAAAATAACCAATCCGCGCCTGCAGTCCAGCCAGTAGCCCAAGGTGGGCAGCATCCTTTTGTTCCTGATACCTGCTTTCAGCCTACGTGAGGCCTTGCAGGTATCGAAGACTCCTTTGCCTACGTGAGGCTTTGGCATATGCCCAGGCTGTTAGATGTGGATTCGCTGCTGCATCTCCTCTGTTTTAGTTTTACGCAGAGGGATTTCTTCTGGTTCTTCGCTATAGTCCATACAGAAGCCCCTGCGCATGTTCTCATCGGGGTCCTCTGAGGGTATAGCTTTGTACAGAGATTCTTTTTCCCAGAGGGCATTGACCTGTGCAATGGCGCGTTTTTCTGCTAGCAGTGACAGACTATTAGAGATGGTGCGAACAAAGATTGGTAATATACATGGAAGAATAACACACCCAGCAGCAATAATACCTATGAGCGCTATTATAGCTTGTAATCCTGGCAGTTTTGGGAGCCAGGAGCCAAAGATATTTTGAGGTCCATACCGCCATACTTGATCCGGATTGTAGGTTAATTGTCGCATCTCAGTGGTTAACTGTGCTACAACTTTGCCAACCTTGTCAATTTGAAGACAGCAATTTGTGAGATTAAACCTTCCACATACCCCCCTTCCTTGGCTAATAAATAATCCAAAGCCAAGCGATTTTGATAGACAGCTGTGCGTAATTTGTCTGTAGCAGTTGCAAGAGTGTTTAGAGCCTTATCTATTCGTTGACCTGCTAAATCTAAGACAGCTTGCAAGCGAATGATTCTATTAAGCATATATATGGGGGTCCTGTACCCATAAGACCCGTCTTGGGCCCAAGTGGCCATGCCATAGGTGCAGACGATTCTCTGTGAGGTCCAGGTGTCCCCTGTGTATTCTGATTGGCAGGGAAGCCTGAAAGTATTGTCGGCTTCCCTTTTTTGCGAGACAACATGTCATAAACAGGGATGCCTAGTTCCTGCTTCACTGAGATTGGAAGGAGGAAGAAGGAAGGTCTTATCCATCCCAATACACATGACCCTTGCCAATCTGCTGGGAGGGATGGGTAGGCTAGGTTACCGCAGATCCAATACATGTCATTGGGTGCAGTCCAGTTCTAGGAGGATGAAGTGTCCCTGAGATAAGGGAGGAGGGTTGTGTTGAATTTTGTGGGTGTGGTAGTAGCATTATCAGGTGCTGTCCAATTCTGGTAGGAGATGTCCCACGTACCTAAACAAAGGAGATGTCCTACCGGAATGGACCCGTTTCGGGAGAAGCAGTTTCTACCGATTAGATTGGTAGTAATTGTCCAGATAAGGGGGTCAGGGGCAGTTCTGGCTGTTATGTTTCCTATAGAAGACATGTTGTTGAACAGTGATGGCGAGGCTTCTAAGGCTTGCCATGGCCACTGTTCTCCTGTGGTGGTTCCCCCATGAGACAAAGCAATTGGTTATTGCAAGTTGTTTTGCAATTTTTTCTGCCATGTCCATGAATAGGTTTTTGCTATTATGCTGGTATCAGGGGCTTTATCTAGCTTCCTTAAATTATTATACACTGACCAGCCTAATGATGTTTCCTTACCCTCATATATCACTTCTGTTTTTATAGTAATGTAGGTGTTTGGGTCTGCTCCTATGCCATCGATCCCTATACCATAGGTATCCATGGCAGGGTGTTGTCTGGAGATAGTGATCTCTACCTTGTTGTCCTTGGTAGACCCTGATACTCGTTTAAAATGTGACAGATGATTGCAACCTGAGTATCCTCCCCAGTGTAATCACAGACACAAGACCAACCCGAGCATTCAATGGAGCCCCCGCAAGGATCCAATGATTAGGGTTTCCTACGGCCCAATTGATGGGCGTGGGACACAAATACTTATGATCATGAGCATATTTGGTTTTCCAATCATCTGACCCACAAGGATATCCCCTGGTTTGGAACAAGCAATGCAAACATCAAAAGTTAAGACAATTGGGTCAGTACCATCCTTAAGCACAGTGGTGTGATTTAGGTAGTAAAGTTTTCCCTCCCCTTCAGGATCAGCTCTGCCAGAGGCTTTTGGAAGTCCGGCCCACAAAGTAACATTGAGGCGAACAGCCGCCTTGGGGTCATAGCAAATAGTTTTTGAGTTCATTTTGCATAACTGATACATAGTCCCGTTATTCTGGCAAGTTTTCCCAGTAGAAAGGCATCTCTGTGGTTGCTGGGTATGGTAAATGAGAGTCAGTCGAGTGAAGCCTGCTTGTGTGGTTTTGGTCAAGCAGTGGGTGCAGTCATCTGGTTTGGAGGGTTTTGGTGATCTTTTAATCCTATGCAGCAAAGGGGGTTCTGAATATGAGTGTCAGGCTGATTCACAAATTGTCTGTGATGATGATGAGATGAGCGAGGTCTGAGGATTGTCCAGGAGCTGTAGGTGTTGCGCGTAGAATCATGGAGGCGCCGACCTGAACAATAGTAGGTGGTTGCAGTAGGATGGGATATGAGGAGTGTAGCTCGAGGGGTTGTTCAAAGGTGTTGACCCGGAAAGAGGCATTGCTGGAGATGTAGGACCATGGCTGAGGAAGCGTTGACCATCTGAGATAAGGAGGAAAAATGTCCCAGGATGCAGTGCAGGTCAGCAGGAGGGGGTGTCTGGCGTGAAGTATGTTACTCTGGATGGAATGGAAACTTTGAGGGCGTGCGCAGCAAGGAGGAAGAGGAGGAGGAGGAGGACCAGCGAAGCAGCAGGGCAGATCATGTTGGTATGTCTGCAGCTGGTGGTTTTGCTACCTTGGGGTGGGTATGGCCTGACGTGCCGTCCAGGAACCCACAGGACACGATCTGGAAGCTGGATAGCTGCGTAGCCACGACCCCAGGTGAGGAGATCAGCAGGACCCTTCCAAGCAGGGTCTGGCAGTTGGCGGTAGTACACCTGTGGTTTGGGAGAATCAGGAGAGGGGAGGAAAAGTGCCGCTCCGCTGCTGTCGTGGCAGGGGTGCCAGAGAGATTGAGGAAATTAAGCGTATAAAGGCAAAGATTGAGGGTGTTTTGCATCGCCGGGAGGCCAAGGGGTTTTTTCCCTTTGGCCAGATGTCGTTCTAGTGCTGTCTTTAAAGTTAAATTGGCTCTCTCTGCCAGGGCTTGTCCCTGGCTGTTGTAAGGATCCCAAATTTGTGGGTGACCTGCCACTTAGAGCAAAATTCTGACATAGCCACACTAGTGTATGCAGGACCATTGTCTGTTTTTATTTCGTTTGGGCGTCCCAACGATGCAAAGGTGCGAATGCAGTGGTTGATGACATGTTTAGAGGCTTCTCCTCTCTGCGGGTTGCCATTATGAACCCTGAATAAGTATCAATTGTGACATGCAGATACTTCCAGGGGCAAATGGAGGAAACTGAGTAACGTCCATTTGCCATATTTCACAGGCTTTCAACCCGCGGGATTTACTCCTAAGGGGATGGAATTGGCTTGCTGACTGCAGGTGGGGCATTGCTGTCTGATGGCTGAGGCTTCTGCCATGGTAAGGTTAAAATGTTTCATGAGGGCTTTGGCATTTTGATGAAAGTAAGAATGGCTTTCCCAGGGAGTTAGGGTGTGCGTGGTCATAATACCTGCAGCTGCTTGATCGGCCACGTCATTGCCTTCCTGGAGAATTCCTGGGAAAGGCTGGTGGCTGCGAATGTGGCCTACAAAGAAAGGGTGTTGTCGTTGTGCATCAAGCTGTTGCAGTGTAACAAAAAGAGAGAGAAGGTTCTTGTCAATAGCAGGAGAGAGGTAAGAGTCGTGGATGGTAGAGACTATTTGGGTAACATACAGGCTGTCCAAGATCAAGTTGAGGGGTTCGCTGAAATTTTGGAGGACTAGTATGGTTGCAGCAAGCTCAGCCCTTTGTGGTGAAGTCTGCACAGGGGTGGTTTTGGTGTGCCATGCTCCATTCTTTGCCAAGCACATGCCCCTCGTTCCTGCTGCCATCAGCAAATATAGTCAGGGCACTGACCAAAGGTTGTTTGCTGATGGGAGAGGAGAAGGAGATGGGTATGGTTCTAATGATCTGAAAACGTGGGTCAGCGGGTGGGTGGCAGGAGACTAGCCCAGGCCAGTCGGATAAGGCCAACTGAAGCTCCTGGGAGTTTTGGAATAGAGGTTCCCAAATTTGCAGCGAGAAGGGGATAAAAAGTGTGGAGACATCTATCCCCATGAGTGCTTTTGTGCGGCTCCTGCCCTTTATGATTAATTGAGCCAATTGAGCTGGTTTGGAAGTGATGGAGCATCGGGGTGTGTGGGAGAGATGGATCCACTCTAAGATGTGGAGCTTTTGGTCCTTTTGGGTCACTGCCGCAGTCAAGAGCCTTGGGGTGGCTAGAATGACCATATCTAGAGGAGTATTGGCAGCGGCCCTATCCACCCATATTCTACGTATGTTCTCTTCTATATGGGTCAGCGCTTGAAGCTGAGGTTGCTGCAAGGATATTTTGTCAGCGGGCCCTTTTCCCCAAGTAAGGGCTTCGAATAGTGGAGAGAGAGTGTCAGTGGTTAGTGACAGGAAAGGTCGGGCCCAATTAATGGTGCCCAGATATTGTTGAAGCTGAACCAGGGTAGGTTGAGGAGGCAGAGAGAGTGAGGGGAGTGAAGGATAGGCAGTAGTTGAGAGCATTTTATAGCCTAGATATGCATAGGGAGTCAGCACTTGCACCTTTTCAGGTGCTATGTGCAAGCCTCCTTTGCAAGGATGGCTTTCAGGAAAGAGAACGAAGCAAACACTGTACCTGGGGGTCCAGGAGCAGCAACAAGGATGTCATCCATGTAATGATACACCAGAAATTGTGGATAGGCAGAACGATAGGGTAACAGGACCTTATTTACATAGTGCTGACACATGGTGGGGCTGTTGAGCATGCCCTGAGGTAGGACTTTCCATTGAAAGCGAGAGGAGGGAGAGGAGTTATTCAGACACATGGGGAGAAAGTACACAGTTCCTGGGATGTCAATTTCCATATCTTCAGAAGCAATTAATTGGAAAGATATGGTGTCAGCCTTTGGAGCGGGGCTGGCTGACTGCCCCCTCTAGTTTCCCTGCGGTTGGGGGTGCTGCTGCGACACTGGTTTGCCCAATGGTACCCCTTTTGCACCTTGGGCAAATTGTTTTCGGCTTGTTGTTGTTTTGTGGATTGTCTCTAGCCCTACATTGTGCTTTGAAGTGGCCTGGTTTCCCACAATTGAAGCAATTCCCAGCTGGCCTGTTTTGAGAATTTGCGTGCTGCAGGGCCATTGCCAGGTGTTCCATATTGTAGGAAACAGTCCCCACGATTCTGCAAGCCTTTAGATAGTCCGAGAGGGAAACCCCTCGGGCAGCCAGGGGCTGCAGAATCCTTTTGCAATCCTCATTTGCATTCTCAAAGGCTAATTTCAACAGAAGCTCTCTGCAGGCCTCTCCATTTGAAATTTGCCTCTGGACAGCCTTTTGGAGAAAAAAGGAGCTGCTGTTGGTGTTAATGAGACCTCTGACATAAGGTGCTTGAACGCCATACATGGCCACAGCTTGTTTTAAATCTCTAATTAATTTCATGGATAAGGGTTCAAGCCTAGGCACATTCCCAGCTCCATCCCCCCACATATTCTATGGGGCAGAGGAGAGCTCCTCTAGGGTAAGAGAGCCCTCCTTGCACCCCTGTGCCATGGCTTGTGCAACTGCTCCCATGGGTGTCTGATCCCCCACAGGATTTAATTTAGGAGGAACCAAGGGTTCAGGAGCTGTGGGGAAGAGGCTTCCAGTGGGAGAGCATCTTTGGTTTTGGTCTCAGCAGCATAGGGAGGGGGACCTCCTGCAAGGGGGCTGCCAGCGTTAGTCAGCGCTGAGCTCTGAACTATCAAACATTCCATTACCACCCTCCAAGTGGTTAAAATCTTTGGCGGAGCCCTGGGAGTATCATGAAAAAGTCACCCAAACGTTGCCATGTGGAGACTTTTAAGGACCCCTTTTCCGGATAAGCCGGACATTGCGTGTGGATGTATTTTAAAAGGGCTCTGAGGTCCTTTTTAGTTGGAGCCAGGAGCTTTTGCCCTGACTCCTAAGAATCAAAATTGAACTCTTCGTTAATTCCTTAATTCTTGCAGATGCACCATCTGCACTTTAGAGAATTTCCGCCCATACTCACCTGAAGGGAGGATTTCTCCTGGGGAAGGATCCGTGACTAGACGGTGTCCCTGGGTTGCAACTGGCTCGTCCGGCCGGGTGAGATGGGAGGTAGAAGGCAGGCGAGTCTGCTTCTTTTCAGCAGATCACGTCGGGGTCACCAGATGCGGCTTTGCTCCGCATTAGGAGGGCTTCTCATTGAGTCCAATGCATCAAGAAAGACACCAAGCCGGTTCAGTCTTGATGAGCAGCCCGAGCATGCGCTCAGGGAAGCCCTTTTATTGAACACAAAACGTCACAAAAGAGAGTTCAGCCTACTTTACATGTTAAAAGGGTTGGGGGTCTCAGTGGATATATTGTAGCACCCAATCACAGTGCTTAAGGGATACAAAATAACCAATCCGCGCCTGCAGTCCAGCCAGTAGCCCAAGGTGGGCAGCATCCTTTTGTTCCTGATACCTGCTTTCAGCCTACGTGAGGCCTTGCAGGTATCGAAGACTCCTTTGCCTACGTGAGGCTTTGGCATATGCCCAGGCTGTTAGATGTGGATTCGCTGCTGCAGAAAGCTTGAGTTACTTCAGTCTGTTTATAATTTTAAAAAGTATTCATTCATATAATTCCAGTGTTTTTTCAACTGTATTGCTTGGCAGGTTTTTAAACTAATTTATATACCATAGCTGCCTTTCTCACAAGCAAGCTACCCTGGGCAGCATGTGACAAAATAAAACAATAACTATCCAAAATCATTATCAATAAAGATTAAGGTACTAAAAACTATAAAAAGCTAAAATAAAGTTAATAGGTGGAGATGTTAATGGTCATGAAGCTGTCTCCCCCAAGGATGGAGAAGGCTGAAGTGATTATTCAGAAAGAACATTTTTATTTAGTACTTGGCTATTTTTTAAAATAATTTTTCAACATATTGGAAGATGCCAAATAGGTAATTATCTGCTTTTCTAGGTGTTGAATGTTATATTGCAGAATAACGGAAGGGACCTTGGAGGTCTTCTCGTCCAACCTCCTAATGAAGCCGGAAACCTTATTCCACTTTATGGTATGAGACTCTGAAATAAGTCATTCAGATTTCCCAGAGTCTCGTTTTTGTTTTTGTTAAGAGAGACCAAAGTAAGTTTGCTTTTAAGCATAGGAACTCTTCAGTCCCCTTTTTCCCACCTTGTAGCTCTGAGTCTCCTCTCAAACTCTCCATCCTTCTTCCCTCCGTCGTGCTCTGACAGACTCGCCCCACCCCACCACCCCCGCTATCTTTTAACGGCTTTCCCGCCAGTATTCTGTCTCTCTCCGTCATGCCGACAGAAACCCCACTTCTTTTAACGGCTTTCCCGCCAATATTCACTCTCCCTCTGTCGTGCCGACAGAAACCCCACTTCTTTTAATGGCTTTCCCGCCAGTATTGTCTCCTCCGTCATGCCGACAGAAACCCTTCTTTAAATGGCTTTCACACCAATATTCACCCTTCTTCCCTCCGTCGTGCTCTGACAGACTCTCCCCACCCCACCCCCGCTATCTTTTAATGGCTTTCCGCCAATATTCTGTCTCCCTCCGTCGTGCCGACAGAAACCCCACTTCTTTTAACGGCTTTCCCGCCAATATTCATTCTCCTCTGTCGTGCCGACAGAAACCCCACTTCTTTTAACGGCTTTCCCGCCAATATTCACTCTCCCTCTGTCGTGCCGACAGAAACCCCACTTTTAACGGCTTTCCCGCCAATATTCTGTCTCCCTCCATCGTGCCGACAGAAACCCCACTTCTTTTAACGGCTCTCCCGCCAATATTCATTCTCACTCTGTCGTGCCGACAGAAACCCTTCTTTAAACGGCTGTCACACCAATATTCACCCTTCTTCCCTCCGTCGTGCTCTGACAGACTCATCCCCTTTTAACGGCTTTCCCGCCAATATTCCGCAACGTCGTTCCTCCCCACTCTTCTATTCCAGGAGCAGTGACGTCATTCTCCAAAGTACCTGGGGGCAGGAAAAGAAGCAAGGGATGGAAACTGATCAAGGAGAGAAGCGAACTAGAACTGAGGAGAAATTTCCTGACAGTGAGAACAACAAATCCGTAGAACAGCTTGTCTCTAGAAGTTCTGGATGCTCCAACACTGGAAGTGTTTAAGAAGAGATTGGATAACCATTTGTCTGAAGTGGTATAGGATTTCCTGCCTGAGCAGGCGGTTAGACTAGAAGACCTCCAAGGTCCCTTTCAACACCTTTATTCTGTTACATATATACATGCATATTTTGTTACATACATACATGCATGCATGCATACATACATACATATATTTTTGCCAATGCTTTATTTATTGATTGATTGATTGATTGATTTGATTTGATTTGTCAATCGCTTATGAAATAATAGGTATAAGTATAAACATGAGCAAGAATACAGAAAATAGGTACGATTAAATGGGGACAATAGGACAGGGACGGGAGGCACAATGGTGCACTTATGCACCCCCCTTACAAACCTCTTAGGAATGTGAGGTCAATAGTGGATAGTTTGAGGTTAAAGGAGTGGCGGGGTTTTAAGGATGTAACTACAGAGTCAGGTGGTGCATTCCAGCCATTGACCACTCTGTTGCTGAAGTCATACTTTCTGCAATCAAGTTTGGAGCGGTTTACATTGAGTTTGTATCTGTTGTGTGCTCTTGTATTGTTACGGTTGAAGCTGAAGTAGTCATTGACTGGTAGGACATTGTAGCAGATAATTTGTGTACTAGGCTTAAGTCCAACCGTAGGCGGCATAGTTCAAGATTGTCCAAGCCCAAAATCTCAAGTCTGGTGATATAGGGTATTCTGTTGCGAGCAGAGGAGTGTGGTACTCTTCTCATGATATACTTCTGGACTCGCTCTATTGTATTAATATCTGATATACAGTGCGGATTCCAGACAGATGAGCTGTATTTGAGTATTGGTCTAGCAAAGGTTTTGTATGCCCTAGACACATATTTGTGTCTGTGTGCATAATATGTTTTATTAGAGTTATATATCGGTGATTGCATGACTTCTGTAGATGTCAAAAACTAAATAAATTAATAAATAAACCATTGTTAGAGGAAACAGATTGACCTTAGCATAATATCACTTTTCAGAATGAAGCTTTTATTTTATCATAGACTGTTGCTCTCTACTCTGAAAGAAAGATGACAGTTGTTCCGTTAGGCCTTGCCATTGTTAGAAGGTAATTATTAAAGTAAATATTTTTCAAAAGGCAAAAAAATTAATTCCCATTTTAGACAGGAAGTTGATGCTTTGCCATTATACAGAAGTCAGAGTGTCACTAACATAGATAAGAAAGGAACACAAGGACAATTTCATGCTGATAGGAAGATGGATAAGATGTGCCAATTAGAAAATGAGAAATTAGGCTGTTCCTTACTAGGAAAGTAAAGCTTGAAAATTCTGGACCTAGACATGTGTAGATAAGTTGCTTATACCATATTATTAAATAGCTGGCATCCCTTATAAATGGCTGGCTGCACTCAGTGCCAAATGCTTTTGCTTTGCATGCGAAACAAAGCTTTTCAACTCTGAATTATAACATCTGGAATTTTGAGCACCATGTAGAGCAGGGGTCCCCAACCACCGGGCCACGGACCGGTACCGGTCCATGGAACATTTCCTACCGGGCCACCGGTTTGCTGGGCACCGCCATCTTGTTTGACGAGAAAGTGCTTCCAGGTGAGCTTTTCCGGTTGGAAAGCGGCGTTTGGGTCCTGAAGGAATCCTCGCGCCTTAGTTTCATCGAAGGGGGCGGCTTTGAATGAAACTAAGGCGTGAGGATTCTTTCAGCACCCAAGGCAAGGTGAGCCAAGTGACCATCCTGAAGCCATCCTGAAGCGAAGCCCATCGACAAAGGTACAAAGGAGGAGTTGAAGGTGGCGGGGAGAAGCGGGGGACGGCTGGCTGGCCGGTCGCTCAGCTCACCTTGCCTTGTCATGCGTGCTGATGCCGGTACCGGGCCACGGATCATTTTGTGATGCTGGTACCGGGCCATGGCACAAAAAAGGTTGGGGGCCACTGATGTAGAGGAGCTGTGCAAAGAAGCAGCTGCTTGAGAAACAGTTCTTCTGTCCAAACTTCCTATGACTCATTTGAGAATGATTCAGTCCGGGGTTTTGTCTTGTAAACCCAAGCCAAACCCTGTAGTACTTTAAATATTTTGAATTTGAGAGTCGTCCCTTCCCGTTCTTGTTTATTTTCCTCTTTCACCAGAAATCTTATAATAATTTCTGAAGTTTCCAGGAATGGCTTTTTGGATTGATTCCTAGCTCCTTTCTGACACTGATGAAAATTAATGGCATATTTTTCCAGCCAGCTTAAACTAAAGAGCACCCAGAAAGGGAGTGGAAGCAGTGATGTTCTCTACTATATTAGATACCAGGAAAAAAAAACATAAAATCATTGTTTGTTCACTTACTTTCTGACATTTCACATATACTGAATGTATGTATCATTTTTTTCTGTACCCTATAAAAAGACTTGACCCACCCCAGTACATTTTACTTGGTGTGTGCTGTCCCAGCCAGTCTATGGAAATTGTCCCCTTAAGGGAATGCATCATGGTAAATGTAGTTAAAGGTTAAATCCTAAGTTGTATTAACAGAGGGATACAGACAAGATCAAGGGAAGTACTAATACCAGTCTATAAAGCCTTAGTAAGACCACACCTAGAGTACTGCATCCAATTTTGGTCACCACATTATAAAAAAGATGTTGAAGCTCCAGAAAAAGTACAGAGAAGAGCAACCAGGATGATTAAGGGACTAGAGGCTCAAACATATAATGAACGGCTGTAGGAACCGGGCCTGGCTAGTCTAGGGAAGAGAAGGACCAGGGGAGACATGATAGCGGTCTTCCAATATTTGAGGGGCTGCCACAGGGAGGAAGGGGTCAAGCTATTTTCTAAAGCTCCTGTAGGCCAGACAAGGAATAATGGATGGAAACAGAACAAGGAGAGATTTAACCTGGAAACAAGGAGAAACTTTCTGAGAGTGAGAACAATCAACCAATGGAACAGCTTGCCCTCGGAAGTTGTGGGAGTGCCATCAGTTGAGACTTTCAAGAAGAGATTGGACTGCCATTTGTCAGAAATGGTGTAGAGTCTCCTGCTTGGGCAGGGGGTTGGACTAGATGACCTACAAGGTCCCTTCCAACTCTGATTATCTGTATTTAAGGTATCCTGGGAAATGTAGTCCACATCACGGAACCACATCTGTAATCCTGATTGGTCACTAAATTGACCCCCGAGGGGTTGGGGGAGTGTTCCTCATTCTTGCCTGAACTCACAAACTCATGGCAGCTTCTTTCTATCGCTACGAGATGGGTTAGGAGATAACCATCTTTTACTACAAGGCAGATATACAAAGGATTGGTCATTAAAGAAGAACTTTGTCACAAATGTGAGTTATGAGGATACCTGATGAACCAATAAATGTACTTTGTTATGGACGTCTTTGTTATGTCTCTGGAACTTAAAGAAGTCCCACCCAGGTCCGTTCGCGCTGCGGGGGCGGTTGCCTCTCTCATTGGCTGGTTCTCCCCAGCAGCCAGCTATAAAAGCAGGCTGCGGGGTCCAACCAGTCGCTGTTCGCTGCGAGCCAGTTCCAGGCTTGGCAAGCACGTTCAGTCCTTTATTTCCTAAATAAAGTATTGTTGCATCCATGCCCTGGTTCAGCCTCTCATTGCTCAACTACAACACTGGCGACGAGGATGGGATTCCTGGCAGGGATGGCAGGAGCTTACCCATCTGATGATGTCATCGTCGAGGCCAGGCCACCATACGTAGCTGCGTGCTTGCATGCCTTCATCCTGACGATGCCAGGGTGGCCTCATGCAACGCCTCCAAACTCGGGTACGCAGTGAGGTCGGGATGACCACTCGTGTGCCCCACAGCAAACAGCCCTGCAAACTGGATAACTCCTGTAGGCGGGTCTTAAAGGCGTGAATTTGGTTTCAACATCACTGCCCGGCCACCCTCCTCACCCAGTCCAGTACCTGGGCGATCGTTTTGTCTGCCTTGGATTTGGCGGCAATGTCAAGGGCAGTGATGGAGAGGTCCAGTTGGGTGACCTCAAAGATAGCATGGACCGGGCAGGATCCTCAGCTGGAGCAGGCAGGGGCAGCGGCTGAGGGCGTCTGGGCGTGGGACAATGTTTTACCTGGACGGTGTAATGAGTCTATACGAGTATGCCACTAGGAAAAGAGTCCACCTCGCTCATTCTAGGAGACAGGACTTGAGGGGTCTGTTTGTCACCTGCTAGTAGACCCAGGAGAGGCTTATGATCCGTGACCAGCTCGAAAAAGTGGCCAAAAGAAATTCATGAAATTTCTTCACTGCTGCTGCACAGCTGCTAAAGCTTCCTTATCGATTTGACTATAATTGCGCTTCTGTTGCAGAGAGCGTCCTGGAAAAAAAGCGATGGGAGCCTCGGAGCCATCAGGGGAGCCTGTGACTTAACACTGCCCCAATTCCAAAAGGGGAAGCGTCCGCTGCTAGCACTAATGGAAGGTTGGGGGTCAAACTGAATAATGACCACCTCCGACGTGAGTAGTGATTTGACTCCATGCGAAAAGCGGAGTCTTCCTTGTGTCCCCAATGCCAAGACGATTTTTATCCAAAAGTCTGTGCAGGGGTTCCGCCACAGATGCTTTATGGGGCAGGAAAGATGCGTGAAAATTCAATAGCCCCAAGAAGGCCTGCAGTTCCGCTTTGGAGGTTGGAGTGGGTGCCTGCGTGAATTGCCTTAACCTTGGACTCCAGGGGGTGAATGCCTGAGGCGTCAATTTTATAACCCAGAAAGTCCACCTGTCTAGTGGCAATGGCACATTTTTCTTTTTTTTTTAATTTGAGGCCATGCTGTCTGAACCTCTCTAACACTGTTTCGAACTCTCTGGAAGAGTTGGGGTCTGTCCCTGGCCGAGACTAAGATGCTCGTCAAAGTAGGGTACTACACCAGGGAGGCCCTGCAAAATCCGCTCCATGAGGGATTGAAAAATGCCTGGGCAACACTTACGCCAAATTGGAGACGCTTGCACCGGAAAGCACTCCTGTGGGTGACAATGGTCTGGAGTTCCGCTGTTTGGTTGTCAACAGGGAACTGTTGATACGCTTTGGAGACATGTCCAATTTGGCAAAAATGCTGCCAGGTTCAAAAGTGTGTAATAAATGCTGAATGACGGGCACTGGGTAAGCGCTAACTTGTAAAAACTTATTAATTGTGGTTTTGTAGTCCGAGCAAATTCTCAGGCTACCGTCTTTTTTGAGGGGTGTGACAATGGGCGTCTCCCATTTGGCGTAAATCTGTTGGCTCAATGACCCCTTGTTTTAATAATTTATCCAGTTCCGCATCTAATTTAGGCCGAATAGCGAATGGAACTCTACGAGGTTTCAACCGGATTGGAACTGCTTGGGGGTCGACGGAGAATGAGATAGGGGTACCGTTATAACACCCCAGCTCATTGCTTGAATACGCCTGAGTAGTCAGCGAATAGGGAGTCAGTGTCAGAGGTTGAGACCGCATGGACTCCTGTTAACCCTAGGCCGAGGTGGGGAACCAATCAAGTCCCAAAAGTGTAGGGAGATTGCCGCCAACTACCACTAGAGGTAGGTGGCCTTTGAAAGTTTTAAAATTAACAAGAAACTTGCCTCTGCCGATTACAGGAATGATCTTCCCTGGTAGTCCTTCAGGCTAAGCTGGCACTTCTGGAGCTGGTTTCTGGATAGACTGGGCTGTAGTTTCTTGAGGGTGCTCCAAGAGATAATTGAGAGCGCTGACCCCGTGTCAACCTCCATGCGGCAAGGTTTACCTTCTAATAAAACGAGAGAGAGATTTTACTAATGGTATGGCAAGTGTGCTTAGCATGGTGGCGGGTGCGACAGTTCAATACTTCTGCCTTTGGGGTCCTGGAATGGTGAAAAGGAAGGGACCCTTTGTGCCGAGTTGTGAGTGGCTTTGACAGACTCTGGCAATGTGCCCCTTTTTGTGACAATTGTTGCAGGTGGCTCCCTTGAATTTGCAGGTGGTCCTCAGGTGAGATCCACCACAGGATAGGCACAGGTGATGTGCTTGGATGGACTGATGCTTTCTTTGCTTGGCTCCTACCTGCGGGTGTCTGGTGTGGGCTAGGCGGTGGATGTCGGTCGCATCACTGGGGTCCTCCTCGATGACCACCTCTTCAGAGTGGATGGAAACTGCAATTTCTTTGGAGACAGGACCTTGGATCTCGGTGGCTGAGTGTGCTGCCAGCTCCGCTGCCAGGGCTTCCTCGACGGCTTGAGCGAGGTTGAGGTCCTTCCTGGCGAGTAGGCGCCTTTGAAGGTGAAGATCCTTGACCCCACAGACTAGCTGATCGAGGAGCATGTCATCCAGGTAGGTCCCAAACCCACAATGGAGTGCTGCAGTCCTGAGGGCAGCCATGTACTGGTTGATAGTTTCTTTGTCTGATTGTTTCCTCATACGGAAGGTGAACCGCCTGGCAATCTATGAGGGTCTGAGGAGAATAGTGGTTAGTAAGGATTTCAACAGTTCTGTCCAGGGACGTTTTTTAACTCACGTGGAGCCACGAGTGCTGTGGCAGTATCAAAGCACATACTTATGGCTCCGCAGTAGATCAGGAAATATGATTTTTTTCGGTGCTCCCTGCATCAGCCAGCCCAATGGAAGCGTCGATGTAATGGTTAAAGCGATTCTTGTATGACTCCATTTCTCCTCATCCGGCTTGAACGATGGGAAGACTGGGTTGGAATTCATGTTGAGAATCTAGTGGCTGGCTGCTTTGGAATCTCTCTGGGACCACAGTGGAGTCAAGAAAAAACTCTTGTGCCTAGGCAGGCAAGTGATTACAGCTCTGGGGTGGGGGGCTCTGCGCCTCCCGCTCTCTCTCTGGGTTCTGCACGCTGTAAGCAGCAACGGCTGTTTGGCAGCGCTTTGAATTTGGCGCCTGCGTTGGCGCCAGTGATTTCAAAAGAACACAGCACCGCGCTGTGTTTGTATAGAAATTCAAAACGACAGCCGCTTGAATTTCGCGCCCTTTGTTTAGAGCGGCTGCGGCTCGCAGCGCCACACTTTCCCTGTAGCTGGCTAACAAGCGGCTACAGACGCTTCACTCTCACTTGTTCGGCTGACCGCTCTCTCTGGCTGCGGATCAGCTGCTCGTTCCTCGCTGCCTGCTGATCGTTCTCTCTGGCTGTGGATCAGCGGCTAGTGATTCAGCGGTTGCATTTTTGCCTCTGGTAGCCATCCCATCTCGTCGCCAGTGTTGTAGTTGAGCAATGGGAGAGGCTGAACCAGGGCATGGATGCAACAATACTTTATTTAGGAAATAAAGGACTGAACGTGCTTGCCAAGCCTGGAACTGGCTCGCAGCGAACAGCGACTGGTTGGACCCTGCAGCCTGCTTTTATAGCTGGCTGCTGGGGAGAACCAGCCAATGAGAGAGGGCAACCGCCGCAGCGCGAACAGACCTGGGTGGGACTTCTTTAAGTTCCAGAGGCATCTGCACAGCTACAAATCCACTATTGTGCAGAGACAGAAAATGGTGATTCATATTTTTAGTGAGGGAAGAAGCCCCTTTGCAGAGATAAAAATCACTCAAATTCAGAGATCTTATCAGCTCCACACCAGACTCTGGGTGCCTGAACCTGGAGGCAAAAGTAAGACACTATGAAAATTCTCACTCATCCAGGTGAGGGGTCTCCAACCTTTCTGGCTTTGAGGAAGTGGGGCAGAGGTGATGCCGCTTAAACAAATGGAGCTTCCTGCTCAGGCACAAACACCCACCTCTCTTGTAAATGAAGGTTCTTGCGTGAGCGCTCACTAGTCACAGAAGTGGAGCTATGCACACTTGCCCACTTGTGTAGCCCAGTTCTGAATGGGCTGCGGCCTAGTACAAGGCCATAGCCTGGGGTCTGGGGACCCCAATCCAAGTCATGGTTGTCCCAATGTTGCTTTTTCAGGAGGCAGCTGGGCTTTCTTGTTTTTCTTTGAAGTTAACAGATAATCAGAGTTGGAAGGGACCTTGTAGGTCATCTAGTCCAACACCCTGCCCAAGCAGGAGACTCTACACCATTTCTGACAAATGGCAGTCCAATCTCTTCTTGAAAGTCTCAACTGATGGTGCTTCCACAATTTCTGAGGGCAATTGGTTGTTCCATTGGTTGATTGTTCTCACTCTCAGAAAGTTTCTCCAGGTTAAATCTCTCCTTGTTCTGCTTCCATCCATTATTCCTTGTCTGGCCTTCGGGTGCTTTAGAAAATAGCTTGACGCCTTCCTCTCTGAGGCAGCCCATTAAATATTGGAAGATTGCTATCATGTTTCGCTGGTCCTTCTCTTCACTAGACTAGGCAGGCCCAGTTCCTGTAACTGTTCTTCTTATGTTTTAGTCTCCAGTCCCCTAATCATCCTGTTTGCTCTTCTGTGTACCTTTTCTACAGTCTCAACATCTTTTTTATAGTGTGGTGACCAAAACTGGATGGAGTACTCTAGGTGTGGTCTTACTAAGGCTTTATAGAGTGGTATTAGTACCTCCCTTGATCTTGATTGTATCCCTCTGTTAATATAACTTAGGATTGCATTAGCTTTTTTGTCTGCTGCTGCACACTGCTGGCTCCTATTTAGCTGGTTGTCCATTAAGACTCCAAGATGTTTTGCTTCTCATTCATGAGTTGAAGAAGTTTCTTGGATGATAAGCGAAATGTCTTCAAAGATAAACAGAGAGTCCAGTTGCCTCTTGAAAAAGGAATTTTGGGGTACTTCCCCTCATGCTTCCCTGGGCAGAGGGAGCCTTGGCTGGTAGCCCCCTACAACATAATCCCATCACCACCCCACAAATCTGAGTTCTCTACTTCCCCCATGGTCTCTTCATTGTCCCCAGAGTGTCCTTGCTGCAGCTGGAAGATGCCTCTTGCAAAGCAGGGTTGCCAATGCTGGATTTTTAAGCCTACGTACATCTGGGTTTCTAGATTTTTAAAAAAAAAAATAAGATGTAAACTTCACTTTACTTCACATATTGCATATATCGAATAGGTAAAAAGTAGTTTGAAGCAGATCTACATGTAGTCCTTGACCTACAACAGTTTGTTTAGTGACTGTTGAAAGTTACAACCACACTTTTAAAAAAATGACCCATGACTGTTTTTCATAACTTACGACCATTGCTCCCCAGGATCATCTGATCAAAATGCATATACTTGGCAATTGTGATTGGCTGTCTGCTAAAATAAAGCCAGATCATACACACACTTCAAAGTAAATCAGGAAGCCTTTATTTATTTATTTTGATTTGTCAATCACTTACAAGATAATAGGTATAAGTATATACATAGTTATAAATACATGAAATGGGTACATATAAGAAAAATAAATGAAACAATAGGACAGGGATGGTAGGCATGTTGGTGCGCTTATGCATGCCCCCTACAGACCTCTTAGGAAAGGGGTGAGGTCAATAGTAGACAGTCTAAGGTTAAAGTTTGGGGAGTTTGGGGAGGGAAGAAACCACAGAGTCAGGTAGAGTATTCCAGACATTGACCACTCTGTTGCTGAAGTCGTATTTCCTGCAATCAAGTTTGGTGCGGTTAACCTTGAGTTTGTATCTATTGTGTGCTCTTGTGTTGTTATGGTTGAAGCTGAAGTATTCATTGACAGGTAAGTTGTTGCAATGTATAATTTTATATACCATACTTAGATCAGACCGAAGACGGTGTAATTCAAGGTTTTCTAGGTCTAGAATTTCAAGTCTGGTGGCATAAGGTATTCTGCAACAAGTAGAGGAGTGGAGAACTCTTCTTGTGAAATATTTTTGGACTTTCTCAACTGTGCTAATATCAGATACGTAATGTGGGTTTCAGACTGATGAGCTGTATTCAAGTATTGGTCTAGCAAATGTTTTGTATGCTCTAGTTATTAGCGTAATATTACCAGAGAAAAAGCTACGTAAGATTAGGTTAACAACTCTTTTTTATTTGTTGAGATTTGAAGTTGCCATTTGTTTGACCATTCTGATACATAGTTGTACATACGAATGTACAACTGAACCCATATATGCAACCTTCTACAATGCTGTTACAAATCTGGGACTGGAACAACTAGTAACCAACAATACTAGACTTAACAACTGCCTCGATCTCATCTTCTGCAATAATTTGAATTTAATTTACGGAATACAAACTAAAGAACCCTTTTCCAACAGTGCCCACAATATGATTGACTTTTGTCTCAACATATGCCCACACAAAAATCATCACAATGACGTAATCCCCAATTATAACTTCAAAAAAGGCAACTATGATCTTATAGACAACGATCTCTCATCCCTTGATAGGCAATCTCTATTCACTGGATGCAATACTGTTGAAGATGATTACAACATATTTTTACTTGAAGTCAAAACATGCATCAAACTATATGTACCTATAACAACTCCCCAAACAAACAAACAAACAAAAACAGATTACCCATAACAATAAGGAAACTTCAATCCAAAAAGAGATCACTCTGGCGGAAAAACAAATCTGGTCACGTTGCCAACTTCAAAAGCCAATACAAAAATTTATGCCACCAGATAAAGACTGAATGCACCAATTACCACATTAAACAAGAGGAAAACCTTCTACGCACCAATTCCACCCGCGCTTTTTACAATTTTGTAAACAACAAACTAAAAGACTCAAGGTCCATCCCACCCATGATAGGACCTAGTGGTAAAGACTGCAACAACGACACCATTAAAGCCAACATCTTTAACACATTCTTCAGCTCAGTATTTGTAAACAGCAATGGATCATGTCCAGTATTTCCTAGCCGAACCACAGAAAAAGACAATGATCTAATACATATCGATTCTATAGAAGACAATGTTGAAAAAGCACTATGCAATTTAAAACCATCTCTATCTATTGGACCGGATGGAATATGTGCCTACTTCTTAAAAAAGCTATCCACTGCCATAGTTGAACCTCTAAGCATAATCTTTGAAAAATCTTTCAGGACAAGCTCCTTGCCTAACCTTTGGTCACAAGCCACGGTCATCTCCATCTTCAAAAAGTGAGACCCCAGCCTAGTTGAAAATTACAGACCAATCTCTTTATGCTGCGTCACCTGTAAAGTCATGGAATCAATTATTAACCAATCCATTATCCTCCACTTAAAAAAATATAGGTAATAAGGTAGAAAAGTTGTAAGTTTTGAGGTAATGAATTAATCAGTGTTTGATTAAACTAATGGGGTAGTATTCTGCAAGGAAAGGGTTAATTGTTTTACTAGCAGCTGTTATTTACTGGGTGTGAGGAATTTATTGCTCCCTGTAAACAATAGGTTGTAACAGGGTGTTCAAAAGCATGCTGGATTATTGAAAGAGAGCAAAACTCGCTGAATTAAAACACTTTAACTACAATCAATATGTCTCTGAATAAGATTGTTTTCCAATAGTTTCCCAAAGTTCTTCAAGTTGAGTAGTAATAAAAATACAGTCCAGAAATTTGGGTTAACCAATCTAATCTGTCCTTTACTTTTAAAGTTACTTCTAGCTGCAATATCTTTTTTTTTACTAAACCTGACAGTCATTCCGGATCGTTAATTGCAGCTAATTTCCTCCTTTGAGTCCCACTTTCCAAGGAAAATTCCACTGCAGAAATTGGAGTGATTCTTATCAAGACTAAGCACGCTGTTACAAGATCTTTCCTTTCTTTTTCACTTCCGTCTCAGCTGGAGTCTGTCTGGCAAGAACAAAGAATTCTTATTCCACAGGAAATATATGCACGTGTAAATCTTGTAACAATCCTGGCTAATTAGAAGGCTGGTGTAGGGTCTCCTGCTTGGGCAGGGGTGGGGTGGGGGTTGGACTAGATGACCTACAAGGTCCCTCCCAACTCTGATTATCTGTTAATGCTGATAAAAGTAACAGGAGTTAGGCAACTTGCAGACCTCAGCTAAAAAGTTAGGAATAAAGTTTCCCTGCAGCAAATCAAATGTGTATTAGATAACTCCTAGGGCATTCATTCAAGACTTGGGAATAGGGACAGCTAGAGACCAATAGAACAAATTGTAGAATTATTACTAAAATATTTATTAGATGATATTTCTTATTATCTCATTTTGTCCCACCTTCTCCTTTATTGAAAAGGCATAAAACTTGCTCAATCCTTCGTTCTTGGCTCTTGGCATTTTGGCCAGGAGCCCTTTTTTTTGGAGTACTCCAATAAAAAGCCATCAGAAAACCTGCACCTCATGTCTGGCATCCATCACCGGCTTTGGCACCAGGCTCAGACCTGGATTGGGGACAACAACTGACTTGTCGTTATGACAGTTGCAGTGTCCCAGGGTCACATGGTCCCCTTTTGAGACCTTTTAACAAGGAACGTCAATGGGGAAGCCAAATTCACTTAGCAACCATGTTACTAACTTAACAAGATCAGTGATTCACTTAACAACTTTGGCAAGAAAGGTCGTAAAATGGAGCTAAATTCACTTAACAAATGTCTCAACCACATCAATTTGGGGCTTCGTTATGTTAGTAAGTGAAGGACAACCTGTATTATTTTTTTTTGTTGCCTAGGTAGTTTTGGGTAGAATCTGGCTTGCTTCCCTGATTGGAAACCCTGATTAAACAAGGAAAAATAATTAAAACTACTGTGATTTTTTGGGGGTTATCTGAATTCTTTATGTAATTACCTTTCTGTATGCAATTGTGTAATTAAGTTTTGAGTTTTATAGTAATAACAATATTAAATTAAAAAGAAAACAAAAGGATCGAAGTGCAGACTTGATGGGCCACTAGCTCACTTTCTGTCATCAGTTTTATATGTTTCGATGTAGAATCTGGGAGGGAGGGAGGGATTGGCATGAAATCTTTTAGGAAGATTTGCAAACAGAGCACCCAAGAGGTCCAGCCATCACTTCTCCCCTCAAGGAAGAAGGTCAGGGGCAGGAGATATGTGGTGGGGCGGGGAAGCTGCTGAGGATTATAAAATGGAGGCCAGGACTGACTCTGTGGCTAGAAGACCTCCAAGGTCCCTTCCAACTTTTTGCTTATATTTATGTAGTGTAATATTGGAGGTGGTGACCCTTTAAGAGCTGTGTGCAACGAAATTTCATTTTAAATGTATGCCGATTAGTGTACATTCAAAGTAACAATAAAGTTTATTCTATTTCATTCCATTCCACCCTATTCCTATTCCATTCCTATTCCTATTCCATTCCAGTTCTGTTCTGTTCTGTTCTATTCTATTCTATTCTATTCTATTCTATTCTATTCTATTCTATTCTATTCTATTCTATTCTATTCTACTCTATTCTATTCCATTGCATTCCATTCTGTCATTCTATTCCATTCCATTATTCTATTCCTTTCCATTCCATTCCATTTCATTCTGTCATTCTGTTCTATTCCATTCCATTGAGACTTAGGACTTCCGTAGTCATTTCCTACAACAGCTCCTCTTGTTGAAGCTCCATGGAATATGCTCATCCAGGCAGGTGAAATACTTGCTTAGTCATTCTAGAACAGGGTGAGGCTCTCCAAAGGCTGCTTCTTTACCAACTCACTAGCCTAGATGCAACTAAGTCATGTTTAGGGCACTTAGGTTTCTCCAGCATTGATGCTAATGATCTTCCAGCCATAACAATTCTCTGGACATTCCGACATAAACCACCAATATATCTTGATGCAAAAAAAAAAAAATCCATTCATCCTGATGCAAGTTCCATTGAATTAAAAGAGAATTTTCTATCCTTTCCAGGGATTCTCTGCTTAAGGAATATTATCTTTATATTCCAGGACTCGGTTGTCCTTTGAGTTGGTGGCTGTGTATTTCATGGAGGAAGAGTGGGGCACTGCTGGAGTCCAGCCAAAAAGCCTTGCGCAGGGAAGTTATGCTGGAGAATTCTTAGGAATGTGAGCCTTCTGGGTAAATATCCTCTTTAATTAATTAGAAGAACGTCTTCTGTTGTTGGAAGCGATCAGGGAACATCTCCCAGCAAGAAAGAATTGATGTTCTGTTTATCCAAAGCTCTGAGCAAGGGGATTCGGAAGTACCTGCTCAGATGGGGTAATTTTCCATCTGCAATGGGAGGGCTCTTCCAAGTAATATATCTTCCAGTTTCTCTCTAATCTTATTCAGAGGATAGATTGACTCAAAATTTCTCTCTGATTTCTGTTCTCTTGGGCCATCTAACTTTCTAGATGGCCTCCATGTGAGTCTGTTTCTTGGACAGATTGTTTGGGCAGATCCTGATGCGTCCTTAATCTGAAGTCCCTGTAGAATTCATAACAAGCTTCTTGTCCACAGAGAACTCAACAGGTTATTGTCCCCTCCAGCAATGGGTCATTCTCTGAAGACCACTTGAAATCTGCAATTGGTACAAAATATAGTAGCCACAAGCTAGCTAGTGAGAACTCTATGCTGCCTAGAGTTATCTCAGTGAAATGGACAGCATAGAACTTCAATAACAAATAAAAATAAGTAAGTAAACATGCATATATAATACTTGTGTTGTGGGAGCTACATTGGTAGCCAGAAGGTTTTGGAGTACAACTCGAAGTGCTGGTATTAACCTACAAAGAACTTCATGGTTTGGCACTCGGGTCCCTGTAGGATTGTCTGTTTTTCTGGCTCTAAGACTAAAGATTAAGAATCATCTATTTCAAATGAATCTATCTATCCAGCGCTCTACTTCTGGAATGGATGTTACAGGTTCCTTCTCCATGAGATGTTCAAGAGAGAGAATTTTTCTGTGACATCACCCTCTCTTTGGAGCAACCTTCAAGAGGCTTTTGCTCCCAAGTTTTAGGAAGAATTCAAAAACAGGAATTTTAAAAGTACATTTGGGGATTGCCACCTGTACTTTGGAAGTCTACCTCCATTAATTAAAATTTAAATGCTGATGTGATTTATACATTGTTACCTTATATTCAATTCCTGATTGCTGTCATATAATAATTTGGTACTAACATGAGTTTTAATTTTAGTAATATAATGTTAGGAATGTAAATCACCTAACAGTTATTTGGGTTGGAAATATATAAACCAGGATAGACATTTTAATACTATGTCTTTAAGAGAATACTAAATCTGTAATTGGGTGTGGTTCCTCAAACGGCCATAAGATGGAGCCAGAAACCTGGGTTGTTTTAGTCTCAGAAGAGAGTGTGAGTCTCTGTTTCCTTTTGTTGGAGAGTTTTGCCGTTCCTCATAATTGACTGTTATCTTGGATTTGATGTAAGTCTGTTGCTGAACTGTTTTTGATACTGGACTTTGTTATTGGATTATCCCTGGACAGAAAACTGACTGATTTAACCGTGAATGACTTGGACTGTGTTTGAACTTTGCTTAAACGTTTATTGGAAGTAAAAACCTACATTTACTGTACAGTGTATCTGTGTGCTGTGTGTGTGTATTATTCAACATTACTCTCACTACGTCTCCCTGTATGCGCTCATTCTCCTAACGGGGAATTACCTCAACATATATTGCCCCAAGTTCTTACAAAATGTGACGGTACAAAAATGTACTAAATTAAGTAAATATAGATGCTACTTCAAAATAAGCTAAAACTTCCCTTCCCAGTCTTTCGTTTTACTTTTAATGCAGTCTCCTCCACATAGTGTTAATATCAGGCCTGCCTCTATTCAAAACTCAAAGGAAACCCCCAACTCCATTGATTTGGAGAAGAGGTAGTTTTACTAATTTGAAGTGATAGCAAACCTCCCTTTCAGTTCTCATGGGACTATACCAGTTCATTTCCCCATCCCAAATACTCAAGCCCCCCCCCTCCCCGTTACTATGGCAGCCAAAAAAATAGCAAGCACACTGAAGAAACCAATGCTGGAGATCCGGCTGACAGTTCCTACTCCATGTAGTACTTAGAAGAATGTAATTTGCATTGAATAGATGAGCCACAAGAGCTGCTTCTGCTCTTGAATCATTATATTATGTTTGAAGAGTAATGTGGAGTCCTTAGAACTCTCTGAGCTCGGTTGTTTTCTTGCAGATGTTTCATTATCCAACATCTTCAGTGCTAGAGATGTTACTTAGTTGAGTGATAAAACATCTGCAAGAAAGGAAAAAAAACAAGCCTGGAGAGCGCTAAGGACTCCAAAGTTCAACCCTGAACTATTCTTTTCTATTGAATAGCAATAGTAATATTGGGAGCTTATATACATTTCCTGCTCACTCACTTTTATGAGAACTATAAAAACAAAGACAAGTAGGCTGAAAAACAGCTTCTATCCCAGGGCAACAGTTCTTTTGAATGCTGCTGTATAAGTGCAGTGTTGGCGTGGTGTTGGGGGTTTTAGATTCAATGTGTGGAGGGTGAAGGACGTGTCTGTTTATTTTCACGGTCATGGTCGTGATGTGCACTGAAGATGGGGTTTGATTTCGTTGTACGAGGTGCAATGACAATAAAGTAAAGTAAAATTAGTGAAGTAAATGTACCCTTCCTCGTGTTCCCAGTGCTTCAGGTTGATGATCAATTGTGCATAATGTGCCTTGGAAACATTTAAATAAAATACAGCTTTTCTAGTCATTAGAAGTCATATTTATGCACAGTGATCCTCAACAAAGCATAACACACGTCCATAACTATGGCTACTTTGGAAAACGTGGAGACATACATTCAACAAGGCCACAATTACTTTCTGTGTTTTGATCTTTTCTTCCTTCACTTAAACTTATTACCCCCCTTGCTGATAACTGATAGAAACTAACACCATAAATTAATTACAAGAAACCACCACAAAAACGTCTTAAAAGCCAAGTTGGAAGGACTGCAAAGTATCATAAACTTTGCTTCGTTTCGTAAAGCAGATGAACGAAATTGGGAAAACGTAGCGATGCTGAAATAACAGATGGAACTAATGGGGGAAGGATGACTAAGTTTCTGTTTAACATTTCTAACAGGAATTTTTCTTTTCTCCAAGCAGCTGATGGAAAGGAGAATCAGAAATACAAACAAAAAACAAAAAACCTGGAGCCAAATGCCATTGCAAACAATTAACTCTGATATGGAAAAAGTGATATTGGAAAAATCAAGGGGACCCACAAAGGAAAGAGGGAAGCTGCTCTGTGGAGGAAGAAGAAAAGAAATCCTAATTTTATCTCTATCTCTACAACTTCCTGATTCAGCAAACTCACCAAAAAAAAAAAAAAAATCCAGGATTTGGCCAACTAAACTGAATTCGAGGAAACTCTGCGGAACCAAACTAAATGTAAACAATACGATGATAGGCACCTTGGGGAAAGGGGTTTGTTTTCTTAGTTTGTTTCAAAAATTACACATTCAAAAGAAAATATATCCAGAAGTATTTCATGAGAAGAGTACTACATCCCTCTGCTTGCAACAGAATACCCTACACCACCAGGCTTGAAATGTTGGGCTTGGACAACCTAGAACTACGCCACCTATGGTTGGACTTAAGCATAGTACACAAAATTATCTGCTACAATGTCCTACCAGTCAATGACTACTTCAGTTTCAATCGCAACAATACAAGAGCACAAAACAGATACAAACTCGATGTAAACCGCTCCAAACTTGATTGCAGAAAGTACGACTTCAGCAACAGAGTGGTCAAGGCCTGGAATGCACTACCTGACTCTGTAGTTACATCCTCTAACCCACACTTCCTTTAACCTCAAACTAACCACTATTGACCTCACCCCATTCCTAAGAGGTCTGTAAGAGGTGTGCCTAAGTGCACCATCGTGCCTACCGTCCCTATTGTTTTGTCCCCATTTATTCATACCCATTTCCTGTATTCTTACTCACGTTTATACTTATACCTGTTATCTTGTAAGCGATTGACAAATCAAATAAATAAAATAAAAATAAAATAAAATAAAAATGAAATAAAAATAAAATAAATAAAATAAAAATAATAAAATAAAATAAAATATACAATAAAATAATAAAATAAAATAAAAATAAAATAATAGGGACCCACAGTGTTCTGTCCTAGGACTTTTAATATATTTATAAATGATCTGGAAACAGGCATGACTAATAGAAGAGTCAGGTTTGCTGATGTCACTGTTGGAGAAAAATCTCAGAGTTCCTTCAGCATCCTTCTTTCTCAATCACCCAACTCCAAATACTTTTATTAAGAGTTTAAAACAGGTGAAACACAGAAAGTTCAGCAACAGTTTTTGCGGGCGAGACCTTGAGCAGATGGTCTAGCAAGCTTCTAGAGTACAAAGAAATAAAGAGGAAAAACCGCATTCACCATTAAAAGCATCTAGTATGTTTCATTCATTTCTGCATATTCAGGAAGTCTTGTTGTGGTTTCAGCTGTTAAGCTTTCGTCTTCTAGGAATTGATTTCTTGGCAATCCACCACAATTGGCAGTTAGCTCAAAAGATAACCACATCCTGCCATCTGCAGGGTATCTGAAGCATTTGCCATCAGATTTCCAAGTAAAGCAGCAAAGGAGAGTTGAAATTACACATCACTATTTACATTGTTAACAGTATTGTGTCATTAATATTACATATACTTAACATTTATTTCTATACATTATTTAGTCCATCAGTTATTAATTTCAATTAAATTGTACACATGTTGAGCATTGACAATAAACTTTTGATTGATTGATTCCAGAGTCCTTCTCTGATAATGCCCAGATTTGATTGCAATATCCTTCTGGTTATGGTGTCCTGGTTGCTAAATAATGTTGAATAATAAAGAGAGAGAAAGAGAGGGAGGGAGGGAGGGACAGAGAGAGAGAGAGAACTCCACCAATTACTACTTTCCAGCCAAATGTAGTGCTTTTAATTGTAGCTGACTAAAGATTCAGAGAAAGCCATTTGACTCTGCAATGTCATCCAAACCAGACTTTTAACAGATTTGTCAGCATGAGATCAATCCAGAGTATGCACTAACAGGCTAAAGAAGTAAAATGGTTAGGATATTTTTTCCTCCTGACATTAAAACAAACCCCACAATTTACAATTTAAGAATTGCTACCAACCTTGAAACATCTAAAAACAGATCTTTCTAGTAATTAAATGTGTTTTAATTAGGAAGAATGGAGCAATTAAAACAATATGCCAAGACTAAATAGATGTGATAGATAAATGAAAAGTAGATGAATAGATGATAGATATAGATGATAGATATAGATGATAGACAATAGATAGATAGATAGATGATAGATGATAGATAGATAGATAGATAGATATGGATAGATAATAGAGTAAAAATAAATAAAAGCCAGGGTTTAAAATACTTAAAATACTTAAAAAACTTGCAGGATTTGAAAGAATGAGATGGCCTCTAGTGACTTTAAATTTCAGCATTCTATTATCGCGCTAGTTTATAGCATTCTGCAGTTGGGCTCCTTACACACAGTAGCCTTAGTTTGCTTTGCAGACTTGCTTGGTTTCGCGCCCTTTTTCTCCCCACCCTTCCGTTTTGCAGTTCCAAGAATTGCTGTTTTCTCTCTCTGGCCAAAGACAGCTGCCGAAGTGCTGTTCTTTGACTTGAAGGTACCTCTTTCCCAGAGTCTCTATCGTGTTCCTAGTTTCTCGATTGGCACCCATGCTTGTTTTCAATTTCCGTTTGATAAAATAAACTGTCCTACGAAGGAGAGGATGGGGCTGCTTTAGCCCTCCTGCCCAAGTAGTACCAAAACTCTGGATTCCAGGACAAAGAAAATAAAGCTACCAGGCGGTGAGTTGACTGTTCCACAGGATCAGAAGCTGCCAAGGCCCAGCAGGATCCCTCCCCGCCAGACAGTATTAATTTTGGAGTCCCTGCTGATCCTGATGTTCTTGACTCTCCTACTGAAGGGCTAACCTGGTGAGTATCTTAAAAGAGGGAAGGGAGGCAGGATGAGTCCCCACTCCAAGCCTGAAGGGGGGTTTCTCTGTGTTGGGGGCTATCTGAAAGAGGGTGGGAGGACTGAGCAGGGGATCTGAACATCCGCCTGGCCTCAGACAACAAGGAGATCCTGCTTCAAGAAGACGATGCACAACCTCTTCCCAATTGAGGGAGGGGCGTACTCATAGAAAGCCCTTCTTTTAAATAACTTAATAAAGGGCTTTGATTTTAAGTTGTTTCTGATTAGTTGCACTTAAACTTTGAATAATTTGGCTGGCTGGTTTGGGAGTTTGCTTTTTCTACTTTTCTACTTTTTCTTAATTCTACGTTCAGGGGAATAAATAATTTCCTTCAACGATTTAATTTGTTGTGAAATTAAGCTGGACTTTATCTATTTCTTTATTTGATTTATATGGGTATGCATCTCACATAAAGCAATAGAGGGCAGCCAGGACAATAAAAATATCAATTTGATAAGAAAATGAAGTGAATAAAAGCACACCAGAAAGGAAAACACAAAAATGGCCCTCAAGGATAAACCAATTAATCAAAAGTCATACAACTCACAGACTCAACCCCCTCCTCACCGCAAGTCTAAAGAGCCTTAGAAGGCCAACAAGCTTTTGAGGCTACCAAAATTTCGAGAGAAACAAGTTTCCAAAGTACAGATGCAGCCATGGAAAAAGGATGTTTTCTGGCACCACTAGCTGGCACTCTAATCAAGGCGACCAGGATTATATCTTCTGCCAGTTTTGATGGGCAGGTAGAGACAGAGAGAGACCTTTATGGCTTTACATTTCCCTAAATCTCAGATATTTTCCAACTCAATTATGATGTCCATTTCTTTTACACATTGACAGCCATTTAGTTCTTAATTCAAATTTATTACAGGTTCAGGTAGTGAGACTTTCTCCTCCATAGTTAATACTACTCTATTCACCGGAAAAATGTCATGGAGCCAATTGCAGCCCTTCCCTTGCATTCAGGATTTTAAAAAATGACAGTCCAAATGTCCTCCTTTGGCATTATCAGAGCAGAGCATTATATGTAGTTGTAGTCATTGAAATACATGTGATCCTTGTTTAACAACCATTTGTTCAGTCTTGCAATGGTGCAGAACAAATGATACTTTTAACTGTTCCAGTCTTTTTGCAGCATCCTGTGGTCATATGGTCACCATTTGCAACCTTCTTTTCCAGTTTTTAATAAGCCAAGCCAGTGGAGAAGCCCACAGGAGATTGCAAATGGTGATAGCCTGCCTTTATAATGGTGTGGGATTTGACTAATGACAGAAACCGGGAGTGTCAGAATCTCTATTGCTAAGCACCATAGTCATGTGATGTTACACTTCTGTGTGCAACAGAAGTGCACTATGACTGTGTTACTTAGCAACAGCAATTCCTGTCCGATTTGCCATTGTTAACTAAGGTCTAACTACAATGTTTTAACTTGTCTACGCAAACTGTAAAATCCAGACATAAATCACTCACGATAATATTCTCCACAGGGTTGAAGAAAAAGAAAAAATGGCCATTTTCATCAAAGCAGGATGTATCAGGTAAATGAAGCTTCCTCCAACATGTTCCCTCTTATATGCGCGTCTTAATCAATGGGGGACTGAAGACTCTGTGAGGTAGTCTATAGGTTTTTGTGTTATGTTTGAGTCTTCCCTCTCTTCAACCCCACTTCTTTCTGTGGCAAATTTTCTCAAGAGAATCACAACCCAAGCTAAGCACTCTAAAGCAGAGGTCCCCAACCACCGGTCCCTGGACCAATACCGGTCCATCGATCATTTTTTACTGGGCTGCAAAGCTTGGGCACCGCCATCTTGTTTTGACGGCGCTTCTGGGTTTTCAGTTGGAAAGTGCTTCCAGGTTTTCAGTTGGAAAGCGGTGTTTGGGTGCTCGCGCCTTAGTTTCGTCAAAGGGGGGGGGGCGCTTTGAATGAAGAGCCATCCCGCTGGCGGTGGAGTCTCGCGTTACTCAGGTACCACTCTGTGGAAGAATAAACCGGTCCCTGGTTCAAAAAAGGTTGGGGGCCACTGCTCTAAAGTGATGGTTATTAGTTAAAAAGAACAAAGCAAACATTAGCAATAAATGGCAGCTTCAACATCCTTAAAGGTATACTCCAGATTGGAAAGTTGAAGAAATAGCTTGGAACATCTTCCATACCATTGAACAAGAAAACTATAATTATAATAAGGAAAAGCAGCCTCAAGTTGTCCCAGAGGTGCTTTTCCAAAAAGCAACTGGACTTTCTTAGTTTTTTTTCCCTCCTCATCCAAGAAGCAAAATCTTTTGAAGGAAAAAAGCCAAGAAAGTCCAGTTGCCTTTTGGAAAAGTATCTTTAGGACAACCATGAACTGGATGATTGAGAATCTCCATAGACATTTGCGCTCAAGATTGAACTAGCAACTCCTCTGAGGTATTTTGATTCTGAGGTGCTTGGGGTGAACAGCAACTGGAAAATTAGCTCCCTTTTCTGCTGCTGCCAACCCCCTCATGACCCCCCCATTGAAGGAGATATCCTTATTCTTCTCTGGGTTTGGCAAAATACAGAAAAGACACCAAAACAGAAACTGGAAATCTGTAGCACAGCCAAGCTAAGGCCAGTGTTAAAAAAGGCACAGATCAACTCCAGAACTGAAACAAAAATCAACTTTATCAAAAGTACCAAAAGAAGATAAAGTTTCACACACTAATGACACACTTCAAGAGATGATTTTTTTTTAAAAAGGAACCTCTGACAAAATTCTAACTATAAGTACATTTTAAACCTTGCCCGAGTTAATAGCCATCTTCAAAACTCCAAACAACTCTCTTGCAAAAGCCTTCCAAACCAGTGGTTGCCAACTGGTGGGCCAGGGACCACTGGTGGTCTGTGAAAAAAATTTGGTGGTCCGCAGAGAAATGTCCCGCACAAAGCATCCCCCCAAAGCAATTAATCCAGGCTGCATGGGTTCACAAGGCTGCGCCACCCACATCCATCCACCTACTAGCCCCCACCCTTTGGCCGAGCGCAAACCTTACTGTCAGGCCTGAAATTGAAAGTGTAGCCATTTTAGTTAGTCTTAGTATATATTCTTTTTCTTATTTTCGCTGCGGCAGTCATGAGGGTTTGGGGCTTCTCACATTCCTAAGAGGGAGAGGAGTAGAGATAAAGAGAGTTGTTTTGGCTAAGTGATTCTTCTTCCCGTGAGAAATGAGCTGTCCATGCTTGGGCCCCTTGAGGTGGAGATTTATGACATTAAGCAATGTTGAATTATTTTTGTTGGAGAATGTGACTTTTGGGGGTTGTTTCTAACTTATAATATTGTGGTGTAATTCCGGGTTGTGTCAGATCCAGAATTACCATGGACTTTGCCAATTTGATGCTTTCCTAAATAAGAGAAACTTTTTTGAAGATGGACTTTATTATTTTTCTTTTAACATGGATTTCATCATTTGGAAATCTGACACTTACCTTGAGTAGAGCCATGCGAGCTGGAACTGGAAGGTAAGACCAATGGCAGGGGAGGGAAATCTGCCCCAGGGTGGCTTGCTGACATTGGTGGGAAAGTCGGTCCCATATTCCAGAGCTGCCGTAGTCACAGGACTGGCCCTTTGGTCATCCCAGAGCAACTGCTCCTCCACCTGGACGCACCGGCCTGCCATGGACTGGAGGAGCTGCTCTGGGATGACCAAAGGGCCAGTCCTGTGACTATGGCAGCTCTGGAATATGGGACGACTTTTCCACCAATGTCAGCAAGCCACCATCAGTCAAAATTCATATTAGTGGCCCGCAGGATTTAAAATTATGAGTTTGGTGGTCCCCGAGGTGCAAAAGGTTGGTGACCCCTGTTCTAAACTCTATCCTCCCCGAAGATGTGACAAACCTCTTTCTTTTTCTCTATTGACTTTCAGGGCACATCAGGCGGGCTCTTGATTTAAAGGGCCAGCTGCTTCTTACAGTACAAGTCCCTGAAGTCATCAGATTTAAGCTCAGCTCCTGACTGTATCAATGAATTGCTAGAGATTTTATTTTTTTAAACCATCTTGTAGTCTGCTCTCAGTGTTCTTGTTATTCATTGGAGCCTCTCTCTATTATACATATTGCTCAGGATGTGTTTTGTATGGCCCCACCATGAGGACAATTGCAGTTCAACTTTGAGCTGCCTTGGGACTACAGGTTTGTGGAGAAGTGGCCCTTGGGCATGTGCTTATGTGGCTAACCTGCTTAGCCCAGTGTTTCTCAACCTTGGCAATATCAGATGATATGTGGACATCATCTCCCAGAATTCCCCACACATCTTAAAGTTGTCCTGCTTGAGATCCTCTGGCTTAGGAAAGGGTGTGATTCGGCATCTCAGAGCAAATGTCACACCACTTCCTCAACACCAACCACCTGTCTTTTCTCTTCTTCAGAAAATCACCAAGAGCCTAGGAATTCAGACAGAAGTAATCAAGAGATAATCCCACTGCAAGACAGAAGAATCCTTAACAATTCTGCTGGTGAAGAAAGCTAGAGGAAGGACCCCAGAAGTTAGTTGACCTCCGAAATGCCTTTTGTTTAAATCAGCTTTTTCTAATTTTTTTTTTTTTTACACCAGTTGGATGATTTTCTTAAAAACTGTATATGCTGAATTTATCAAGCTCATAGAAGCTCACGTATAGATTTTCAACCCTTTCGGGGGTCTTAACTGAACAAAGTTTTTTGTGACTATCCTGTGTTTGTTAACTATAGCATTTTATATTTTTTTTTTCTTAAAGCATTTTATATATATATTTTCTTAAGTTTTCGCGGGTGTTTATATGTATGGTATTCAGCTTTGTTCGGGTATTTTCCCACGTCATTATAGTTGTGCTTTTAAAGTTGTAGCAACGTTTTGGCAGAATCTCTTCTGCCATCATCAGGCTTCCGTATTATGTTCGTCTGTGAGTCAGACTTTCACAGCCGTTTCTATTTTAAATTTAGTGCTAGCCTCCTGCTGTGCCAGAATGGTTTTTTCTTCATCCTGATTGGTTGGGAGTCTTGGTCTGTGTTTATTGGTCTTGGAGTTTGCTGAGCCACTCTCACAGGGGTGTGGCTATTCCTCATATGCTTTTGCCTGTATTTTGGAAATAGTTTTTACCCAGTTTTTTTGCTTTGGTCAAAAATAAAAGCTGTTGTTTTTTGCCAGCCTTGTCTCGAGTCTTTCTCTTTGGCATCTGAGTGGCTCGGGGAAACTTCTGGGAACTTACAGGATTATGTTATAGTAATGGCTAGTTTATACTATTAGGTCAAAACAAAAAGTTGAAATTTGATGTTATCTTATTCTATTGCACCAAAGGGAGTCAGAAGTCAATGCCTTTTCTTTCTTTTCCCCCTTTTTCCTACACTTTCCCCTCCCATATCTTTCCTACTATTTTCTTTTGTATTTTGCATTTTATATTATAAATTAATTTTAAAACAGAAATCATGCATTTAGGAACTTTGATTGACACAGCTGCTTGTCCCAATTGTGCTCATTAATGAGAACTATTTCAAGGTTTTAAGATCTAATATATTTATAATTATAAAGGATTGTATATACCAGGGGTGGGATTCTACCAGTTCGCACCTATTCGTTAGAACTGGTTGTTAACAATCTATGCAGTTCAGAGAACTGGTTGTTAGAGAAGAAATTACTGGCCTAATCCTGTAAGTAAGGCAGGAAGGAAACATTCTGGTGTTGTTTACAGAAACTGGCAGGACTAGACTTTCTGTCTCAGGAACTTCTCTGGAGTTTTGTTTCCTCCTTTGCTGGTACTTTGCTTGTTTGGAGTGACCATTCAAAGTTACAATGGCACTGAAAAAAGTAACTTATGACCGTTTTTCACACTTTCAACTGTTGCAGCATCCCCACAGTCATGAGAGGCCAGGCGAGGAGATGCGTGCCTCAATGTGAGTGATATTGAGTTGGCTACACCCAGCCAATAACATGACCACCAAGCCATGTCCACCCAGTCACATGACCACCATGCCATGCCCACCAACCAAGCCATGCCCACAGAACCGGTTGTTAAAAAATTTGAATCCCACCCCTGGCATATACTATAGGACAGTATATATCTACAGTTTTACCTGCTTAATAAAACAATTAAAATATTGTTGGATAAGTTATGCATAATTTCTGTTACAATTCTAACTGCCCCCCGTCACTCCCTTGCTGTCTAATAACACTTTGCCACTCCCTTAATGCTTAATACCCCTCTGTATAATTCAAACTCCACTCATGTGCCAGTATGGCCCACTTTGAGAAACATTGGTTTACATCCTCTAAACTAGGGGTCTCCAACCTTGGCAACTTTAAGACTTGTGGACTTCAACTCCCAGAGTTCCTCAGCCAGCAAAGCTGACTGAGGAACTCTGGGAGTTAAAGTCCACAAGTCTTAAAGTTGCCACGGTTGGAGACCCTGCTCTAAACTCACATCTGATCTCCTATAGTTCAGAGATGAGAAATTCTTCCTGGTTGGATTCCCAATATAGCAAGTTAGCACCCCCTACCCCCACCCGGAAGAATGAAATATTTTAGGAAATATTTTTTTTAAAGGCAGTATATTATATTTCTCTGGATGAGAAAAGGAGAAACATGCTCTTGGAAAGCAGCCTCTTTGTTGATTGCCCCAGCAGGACTGGGACAGTCTATCTACAAAACAAAAGACCTTCAGCTCCAGGGTGATGAGATTAAGACATAATAGGATTATCTAGCAGCAGAGCTCACCACATGGCACAGTCACCTGGGGACATTGTATCACCCTCCAGGCTTCAACCAAACTTAACTCAGACAACCTACAAAGTTAGCTATGACACCCTGCAACAGCCAACAGAATTGCACAGGAACAGGAAGCTCAAGTTCAAAGCCCAAGAGAGGGTATCCACTCCATGTGGTCAACTACCCAGGATCTCAAACCCATGAGGTCTTGTTCATGGTTGAAGCATCAGATGATGGAATGTATGTACTGATGAGGCCCTGGGGATCAGAGGAAGGGTCGTATGTGGAGATAAGACCCAGGTGTGGATGTATCAGTGAGGAATATGAACTCTGAAAAAAAAAACATTTTCTCTTCATTTCTTTGCCTTGGAACAAGCAATTAAACAACTTTCCTCCTTTCACTCTCTGCCATTCCTATCCTGGGGGTTAATTTGTCCAGGGGCTGGAAAAAGGAGTTCTGGTGTTGCCTCGGTGAGTTATTTTTAGCCTGATTCTCCTTATCTTGATGGCTCTACTTAAGTGTCTCTATTTCAGCTCTGTTAGCAGGGCTGCTCTGAGTTTTCCTTTCAGCTGGTGCTTCTGTTTTTTTTTTGGTAAAAATTTTATTTGGGTTTTCACAAAACATACAATTAAAATATCTTTTTGAGAACAGCATGATTCCAGGTTATCACTTCTCTATACAATTACATATTCATCTTTTATAAAATTTCAGTATCTTTCTAATCATTATATTTATACTTTTGTCTGTCCTATTTACAATTTCGTATTTTCTTTTCTCATAAAACAAGATTTCCCCTGTAATTACTAACTGGAGTGTAACATCTTTATATCTTTAAATTACTGTCCATTCAAATCTCATTTAAGTTTTAGTTTATATCTTAGCAATTATAAACTCAATTTCTAACCTCTGTTTTATAACATATAACTCTTATCAACAGAATCTGCTTGGTGGTACATTCCCTTAGAAATACACACAAGGTTCTAAAAAATATAATTATAACATTCCATTTCATATAATTTATCAAGTTCTATTTGGTACATTCCCTTAAAAATCAATAAATTCTAAACAGAAAGTGAAGTAATTAATATATTGTTCTGTTCAATTCATCTTAACATCTTATATTCATATTTCTTTTCATTTATATGGTTAGTAAATCATTGATAACAGAATATTCCCATCCTTTCCTACTTTCACTCTTATTCTCTTTATTTCATTTAGTTATTAACAAACATTCCATTACATAACAGTACCAATTTTATGTCACTTTAATCACCTACATTTCATATTTTCTATACTCATTACTATTTCTAATATTACAATACTATTTAATGTACCCTTGCAGAATCCTCTTTCAATTAAGTTTTCAACCATTATCTCTGTGAATCCTTGTATGTTTTCCCTGTTTCTCTATATCCTGTTTCTGTCCTTTATAACTTCTTCTCCTTTCCATTTTCCCCCTCTTCTTCTCCCTCACCTTTTTGACCCGCTTTCTCTCTAATTCTAATTCTCCCTTCTGTAATCCTCTCTTCTGCTTCTTCCTAGTGTTGTAATTACTTTTCAAGCTATTCTTTTTCTTTTTGGTTGTTTTCTCAGATCTTAAGCTTTTCACTCCTGTCCCCCCCTTTTCCTCTTTAACCCCACATAGCATTACTTGATCATTAAAAATTGCTTCTTTTTTGTCCCGCTCTTCTTGTTTTGCAAGCATTTCTTGTTGTTTTTCATAGTTCAAAATCTCCATTTCTAAAAATTGAAATACAAAGCCAAACGATCTTCTTCCCTCTTGTGCATCTTCTTTCTGCTTTTTAAGTTCCATTTTTAGCTCTTCAAGAAGTGATGCCATTTTAAACACTTAAAAAAAAACCACCCGATTAATTTTAGTCATTAAAATCCAACAACCAAAAATCCAAAAATCACCAAATTATCCAAAACTGCTGCTTCTTGCTTTTTTCCACTTTCTCTTTCCGGAGGTCCTGTTATCTTGTAGCGAAGTTTCCATTACAATGTATCTTTTATGAGTCTTGTTAAAATTTCACTGTTAATTCTTTTTAGTTACAGGTGGTCTCGTCCATTTTTTCCATTACCCACTTTTTTTCCCTCTCCTTTCCAAGATTTTAAAATATCCAAAAGTCTTTTTTGTCCCTTTGACACTTTATTTTCATCTTAAAATTGCCTATTAATGTCAAAGTGGATTTATATCAATTTCTTGCTTAGATCTCTTCTTCTTAGCATTTAAAGCCAATTACAGCTGTCAATATGAGAGAAAAAAAACACCAAATCTTTTCCCTTTCCTCTCTCACTACTTCAAAAATTTTCTTTGGGAATAGTATTATTCTTTATAATTCAAGGCCTAGGGTACCTGGTATAATTGTTTTCTCAGTTTGACCTAGTTAGTCAAAACTTTCTCTTTTATCTTCCTCCTGCACAATCTTGTCTGGTGGGGTTCTTCTCTGAGGTGGCCATTTCGGACCACTGCTGCAACTGCCTTCGGGAAAGGGAGTAATGGCCAGCTGAGGAGAGATGTGGCTCTCCTCAACCCCGCTGGCAGTCTCCCCCACCCTCTTCACCACCTCTACAGAGTAGCTTTAGCCCCAAATCCAAGTGGCTCGGGGCGCTCCGGCAGTGAGCATGGATCAAAACCACGCACGATCGCGGATTTCGGTCCATCGCCAAAGGAGGCCAGAATGGAAAGCGCCACTTCTTGGTTTCCTTAAAGGGGAAAGGGCTGTCTTGAGTCTCTTGGCACTGTTTTCTGAGGTTTCCGGTGCTATAAGGTTTCTGGCACTGTCTTTTTGGGGTATACTTCCCACAATTGCTAAGAAAATTTCTCCTTAGTTCCAGGTTGTTTCTCTTCTTGATTAGTTTCCATCCATTGCTTCTTGTCCTGCCCTCAGGTGCTTTGGAGAATAGTTTGACTCCCACTTCTTTGTAGCAACCCCTGAGATATTGGAAGACTGCTATCATACCATCCCTAATCCTTCTCTTCATTAAACCCGATTCCAGCAACCGTTCTTTGTACGTTTGCCTCCAGTCCCCTAATTATCTTTGTTGCTCTTCTCTGCACTCTTTTCTAGATTCTATATTGTACAACTATGTTACTGCTCAGAGTAAAGCCTCAAGATGGAGCAGTTCACAACTGCGCCTAAAAATGAAGCCTCCTTAAAGTCGTCCCCTTCATAGGATAATACAGTTCCTTTTTCACTTCATAGCAGCACCTTAAACAGGTCCTTTCCCTCAGCCCTTTTTCCCCTCTGAGACTCTCTCCTTCCCACTGATGCTCTCTCGCCCTGATAGTTTAATGGTTTTCCCGCCAAAATTCTATGTGGGGTTTTCTTCCCCTCCCCTCGATTCTGGCAGGGCCAGTGACATCATCACATTCCCCCCCCCTTGCCCTTCCCGTTATACAAAGCAATTTATTCCAATGGAGAAGACGTTAAGCCAAGCAAAGATTTTGATCCCGCAGCTGTGATTTTTGATACGTTATTATATGGATTCCACTGCTCTGAAAGACACAAATGAAAAGTCTGATTCTGTAATAAGCACCAAGCCAGACTCCCCCAAACTTCTCCCGACTGAGAGAAAATTTGGAGTCCAGCAAGCATGTAAATGGCGCTTTCCCTCAAATGGCCTCAACCCCTCGCTCTCCATTTCAGGGGTTTTCTCCCAGTAAGCCTTCCCCCTTCATTTTTCAAACTGGAGGCGTGAACTCCAGGCAAGACAGCAGCACCACAGTGCTGAAGGCTTGGCCAGGGAACTTTGGGACTGCAGTTTCAAATCGTCCCCCTGCCACAAAGCCCACTTCTCCCATCCTCCCTCACAGGGTTGGTGTAAAAATGAAATGGAGGCCTCAGTTTCCTCGTCGGAGGGGTTGGGGAAAGCAACAGCCGGAAAGGCATCTTTTACGTCTCAACCCAGCAACCAATGATGACATAGAGGCGTTTTTCACCATTGGCCATGTCATTGCTCTCTCCCACCCCCTCAAAACCAACCCTGCGGATGAACGGCTAGGTATATCCCTTCAGTCCGCAGCCGGCGAGTGAGGGAAGCAGCTGGGAGGACAAGGTTTCAGCTGCCTTTTCCTGCCTGATAGGGTGTGTGTGGTTGGCGAGCAACTACTGATGTGTAACTTGGGGTTTCAGGAAAGCAGAATGCCGCCTCCAAAGATGCTGCATCTTCTATACCAATGGTCGCCAACCAGTGGGCTGGGGACCACTGGTGGTCCACGAGAACATTTTGGTGGTCCGCAGAGAAATGTCACCCCCAAAGCAATTAATCCAGGCTGCGTGGGAACACAAGGCTGCACTACCCACATGGCCCGTGGGAACACAAGGCTTGCATCGCTTGCATTGTGAACAAAAGGTAGTGAGGGGAAGGGGAAAGGGCAGCGGGGGGAACTTGCCCCATGTGCCTGACCTGGCCACCAGACTGCTTATTTCCACTTCTTTCTTCTTCTGCTGCTTTTGGCTGGATGCAAGGAAAGCAGCAAAAGTCTTTCTTTCTCTCCCCCAAACTCCACCAGAAATGAGTCTTTGGGACCCTGCAAGGCATCCTCTTCCAAGAGGCTGCGCCGGCAAAGACTCATTTCTGGTGGAGTTTGGGGGAAGAGGAAGACAGACTTCTGCTGCTTTCCTTGCACAAAGCCAAAAGTCTCTCTCTCTCTCTCCCCATGAGAATGGAGCTGGAGAGAGTATGCTGTGATCCCAAATAAAGAATGGTCGCTAGGTAGGAAAATGGGAGTGGGGAATTTTCCTGCAGACTTTTTGGGGGATTTTCCCAGGGTCTCTGGTCCGTGGGATTTAAAATGATGAGTCTGGTGGTCCCTGAGGTCCCAAAGGTTGGCGACCCCTGTTCTATACGACTTCCCGCAAAGCTGAGTCAAGACCTTGTTGATGATCCAAACTCTGTCAAGGACCTTGGAGCACTCATCTCTAATGATCTAGATTCTAACTTAACGATGATTCAGTTAATTTTGGCAAATGAATGAAATCCAACTGACATTTAGCCTTTGCTTCACTTCCTCAGCCCAAAGAAAACTATTCTATTTTGATTGAATTTCCTCCATGTAAGTCTCATGAAGTGAAAAATCAGGTGCCTGTTGATATTGAAGCTTTTTTCGGCGATCCAGATTATTCGCCTCTCAAGCCGGAGCACTTCCAGACCTCGTGCAATTATATGGTTTTTCCCATATGAAGCCTTTTATGGGTTGTAAGGTGTCTGTTCTGACTAAAGCTCTTCCCACACTCTATACATCTATATGGTTTCTCTCCTGTATGTATTCTTTTGCGTTTTATAAGGCTGGTGCTCTCATGGAATTTCTTTCCACAAATCACACATATATACGGTTTCTCCCCTGTGTGGATCTTTAGATGAGAACTAAGAGTACTGTTCATACTAAAGCTCTTTTCACAAACAGGACATTTATATGGTTTTTCCCGTGTGGACCCTTTAATGGGAAATAAACGTGCTGTTTGCGTTAAAGCTCTTTCCACAAACTAAGCATTTAAACGGTTTCTCTCGTGTGTATCCTTTGATGGGAAGTAAGAGTGCTGTTCATACTAAAGGTCTTTCCACAAACTGGGCATTTGTATGGTTTCTCCCCAGTATGTGTTCTATGATGAGAAGAAAGATCTCGGCCCTGAACGAAGCTCTTTCCACACTCTCCACACTTATATGGCTTCTCCCCTGTGTGGATCCTTTGGTGGCAAGTAAGGTTGCTACTCCTTCTGAAACACTTTCCACATTCTGCGCATTCGTACGGTTTCTCCCCTGTGTGAATCCGTCGATGTGAAGTTAGTTCTCCTTTCTGAATAAAGCTTTTTCCACACTCCATGCATCGGTATGGTTTATCCCCGGTGTGGGTTCTTTTATGTTGTATAAAATTACTGTTTCGACTGAAGCTCTTACCACAGTCCGTACAGTTATACGGTTTCTCCCCTGTATGAATTCTTTTATGTTGTACAAAGCTACCGTTCCGACTGAAGCTCTTTCCACACTCGGTGCATTTATAAGGTTTCTCCCCAGTATGGATCCTTTGATGGGAGGTAAGTTCTCCTTTCTGAATAAAGCTCTTTCCACATTCTGGGCATTGATATGGTTTCTCCCCCGTGTGGATTCTTTTATGTTTCATAAAGCTACTTCTCTCACGAAACCTTTTCCCACACACCACACATATGTATGGTTTCTCCCCTGTGTGGATCCTTTGATGGGATGTAAGCGTACTTTTCTGTCGAAAATTCTTTCCACACTCCATGCACTGGTATGGTTTCTCCCCTGTGTGGATCCTTTTGTGGTGAGTGAGAAGACTTTTTCTGCTGAAACTCTTGTCACATTCTGGACATTTGTACGGTTTCTCTCCTGTGTGAATTCTTCGGTGCTGTATAAAACTATTCTTCTGGCTAAAACTCTTTCCACACTCGAAACACTGATACGGTTTCTCACCAGTGTGGATCCTTTTATGGGATATGAGATAGCTACTGCTGCTGAAGCACTTTCCGCATTCAAAGCATTTGTAAAGCTTCTCTCCTGTGTGGATCCTTTTATGGCAGACAAGATTACTGCTGCTACTGAACTTCTTTCCACACTTCAAGCACTTATACGGTTTTTCTCCCGTGCGGCTTCTGTCACGGGAAGTAAAATGCCTACTCAAACTGAAATCCTTTCCACGTTTTAAAACTGTACATGGTTTTTGTTTTGCTTGTAGTTTTTGATGTAAAATTACAGGAATTTTTTTTTTCATGTTTTTCACATGTGGTCTCTGGCTGCATTGGTTCTCTTTAGTCTGAGTTCTAAAATGTTCGTTTGAATCAAATTTGGATTTGTCTCTTTTGCCGCATCCTAGATATTTTCTCTTTTTGTTTTCTTTCTGATCTTGCTGGGTCAGGAAGCCATGAATTTCAGCATCCAGAAAAGTAGACGACTTTTCCCCTCCTTCCTTTGAGTAGCTTCTCTCTTCAATTTTTGGCTCCCCTTGATTTCCAAGCCTCACTTCTTCCACTTCATGCTTGATTGTTTGCAACTGCAAAACACCTGGCTCATTGTAAATCTCATTCTCCTGTCTGTCACCTGTCAGAAAGAGTAGAAAAGAAAGGTCCAAGTAGAAATGTAAGCAGAAAGTAAGGCTGTCAACAGATATAACAAAATAACTACATCTAGTATTTCCAAATTTTTCATCCCTCTTTGTATATTTTATGAAACTAAGCAAATCTTTTATGGTTTTTTTTCCTTCATTTTATGAAGGATTGCTCTTCATCGTATATACTTTTGGTATCGGCTTTCATAACACTAAATAATAAATGATCAGGTAGGTAGTCATAAAGGTGCTTTTTCAAGAGGCAAATGACTTTTGTTTTTCTTTGAAGACGTTTCGCTTCCCATCCAAGAAGCTTTCTGGATGAGAAGCGAAATGTTTTCGAAGAAAAACAAGAAAGTCCAGTTGCCTCTTGAAAAAGCATTTTTGGGACCACTGTGACCTGGATGACTGAGAACCTCAGTAGATCAGGTAGGTAGCATGTTTAGGTAAAGGAGAGACAGAAGTATACAGAAAATGACTGCATCTCTTGAATTTATACCTCAACATTTACCACAATAGATGCAATTATGGGGATGCTCTCTAACTTATAGAGATAACCAAACCTTGGAAAGTTGCAACTTTTGAATGTCTACTTAACACAGTCTTGTGAAACACAAATGGAAATGGCAACTTCCTTGATGTACAAACTAAACCAATCAGTTTCCTATTATTCCGTGTCTAAATTTTTATAAAATTTGTCAACATTGAACAATGAATGAATGGAGTGGCCTAACAAATCAAATCAGTAAATAAATGTTCACCTAGTACATATATAAATGCATTAGAGAGCTGGCCAAAACACCTCAAAACTATAGGATCCTTGCTTTAACAAAATAATAGTATTTTGATATATTTCATTATAAATTCATTATAGATGCATTATCCTTTTAATGTTGGTACAACAGTATTCTGTTGTCCTTGGCTTTGTACTAAAATCATATGATCAGATTCAAGAGTCCAGAAACTCTTAGAACGCTATAACAATCCATAGCTGATATAGGCATTATGTCATGCCCCTAAACATAGAGTTTTAATTACTTTGTGTATTTTTGCACAATGCATATCTACATCTGGAGAACTCATTATGGAGTATCAGAAATGATCCCAGCACACACCTGAGCAGGTACAGTAGAACCCCTGGTCGCAAATCAGGTGATGACCAAATGGTTTTACCTCTGGTCACAAACGGGCGCTCAGGTGGCAACCAAAGAGTGCCTTCTGAGCTGTGCCATTTTGGTTTTTACGTGCATGCACTTCCGATGACGATTAAATCAGGTGACGATCGAATTCTCAGAACAGATTACGGTTGTCACCTGAGGTTCTACTGTACCTTTCAATCTCTCCCCTTTCTCAGGGCTTTTGATAAACAAGAGTCCCTTTAATTAATTAGAATAACAGAGTTGGGAGGGACCTTGGAGATCTTCTAGTCCAACCCCGCTTCTTCAGACCAGAGATGCCGTGAGTGTATTTCTAACTACAAAATTTCTTCCCCAAATAAATTGTTCCCAGAGCAGAAAGGGATCCCTTACCCAAAGCAGCCATGTTCTGAGAATTCTCCAACATGACTTCCCAATACAAGGCTCTTTGGCAACAATCCAACAGTGCCCATTCTTCCTCTGTGAAATTCATGGCTACCTCCTCAAAGGACATGGAACCCTGAAAGAGGAAGAACATTTTCCTTAGCAGATAGCCCCAGGGAGGACATGCTACATTTCCTCTTATTTCATAAAATTAAAACGCACAATTTTGAAATGAAGCAATGCAAACTTCCTTGCATTTTGGGGGTGACTCTACAGAGTTGATGAAACTATTCCAAAGTAGACAGGATTGTTTTGATTGATATTGTTAGGAATGTAAGTCACCTAACAGTTGGGTTGGAAATATATAAACCAGGATAGACATTTTAATACTGTCTCTTTAAGGGAGTGCTAAAATTGTAATTGGGTGTGGTTCCTCAAACGGCCATAAGTTGAAGCCAGAAACCTGGTTTCCCAGAGTGTTGCCATTCCTGCATTTCCCTATTGACTGTTGCTGATCGTGGTTATTCTTGGATTGATGTGAGTATATTACTGAACAGTTATTGATACTGGACTTTGTTATTGGATTATCCCTGGACTGAAAACTGACTGCTATAACCGTATATGACTTGGACTGTGTTTGGACTTTGCTTAACCGTTCACTGGAAGTAAAACCTACATTTTACTATACAGTGTATCTGTGTGCTGTGTGTATGTTATTCAACATCACTCTCAATATGTTTCCCTGAGTGCACTCATTCTCCTAACAGGGAATTACCTCAACAGATATGATTTAGCTACATCCAGGATGCAGACCAGCAGAAAAGGATCCCTTTGGAGGTCCCCTTACCACTGGCTCAGAATGCTTAGGGAGCAGTATGCCTCATTTCTGCCTGCCTGGTAAGCAAACTGCAGGGACTTTAAACAACACACACAAACATATAGGATTTCCCCCCCCCTGTAACTATTCAAATTCTTGGAGACAATGGTGCTCTCTGAGCTTGGCTGTTTTCTTGCAGACATTTCGTTACTCAAACTGGGTAGCATCATTGAGCTATAAACGTTCTCCTGTATTGTTATCTTGGAGGCAAGCTTGGATCCTACGTGACTTCTCCGAAATCTTTTTCTTTATAGTGTGGACTGAAACGTTTTTATTGTATAGAATTATTTACTTCGCGATTGGGAGGATATTTACATGGAGATCTCTATTTCATATCATTACCATTACCATTTCTCCTATACTTGTAGTAGTTTCTGTGCTATGCTTTTACTTCACTCATTCCATTCTTAACTGTTTTGGAATACTTCCATAAAATGCAAAAGCATTTTTTTTTTTAACACCCGACTTAGATACTGGATTTTGTATTTTCACACCAACCCCAGTGGTGTCAAACTTGTGTCATCATGTGACGTATCATGACTTTCGCCCCCTTTGCTAAAACGAGGGTGGGCATGGCCAGCGCATGGCCATGGGCCATGAGTTTGACACCCCTGCTGTATAGCAAACCAAGATGTGTGAGTGTGACATGAGAAGAGCAAGACATTCCATCTTGCTAAAGAACTGGCCATAATCTGAGCCTGGGCCCCACATATGGTTCCATTCTCTGATGAAGCTTCCCCTACCTGAACTGAGGGCATAGCTGTTGTTTCTGCTCCATTACAAAGGGGAGACGTCTCGGGGATGAATGCCTCTCCATTCCCTGTGAACAAGAGAAAAATGGGGGGAAAACAGACTGTTTTCAAGTCTTACGAATAAGCTCTTAGGAAGCGCTATATAAAAAAGCCATCTTCATGCACAAACCTAAGATTTGGTGCGAAAGAAGATCAGTCTCACTGCCTTCAGAAAAGACCTTCTCTTACCTGATGAAGTGACCCAAGCTGGGTTGTCCTGAAAGACCTTCCCAAAGAGCAGATCTTGAGAGGAACTGAACGGATCTCCTCTTTCTTTGGGATGCACTGTAACCATTTCCATCCATGGCTCCTCCACCTGAAAGACCAGCTAGTGTTAGAAAGCCTGATGAGATGTGACGCTGGCTACCAGCTTGGCTGGGTTCAAAAAAGCTGGACCAATTCATGGATATCTATGGTTATTAGCCTTGATGACCGTATGACCGCCTCTGAAAGCCATCTGCTGGGAGAATAGTGGACTTCCTTGGGTGGTTGGCGGGCCATTGTGAGACAAGATTGCTGGATTAGATGGTCCAGAGGTCCAATATAGCAGGCCACTGTTTTATATTTTTATATCCTCTTTATGATGGGCACCTGGAGGACTGTCTCTTGCCAGTCACATACTCGACCCACTACAGAGGGAAGGCAAGGAATGTCGCAGGTCCCAGCCCCTAAAGAGATACATCCGGCAGGAGCCAGAAGTAGGGCCTTCTCCATGGTGGCTCCCTCTCTCTGGAATATCATCCCTCCAGAAATTAGACTGGCTTCCACTCTTTTAACACTATTTTGGAAGGTCCTCAAAATGTTCTGCCAGTGGGTTAGGGAACCCAAAGTGGGATGGAGCTCATTAAATGGCTAGTATGAATGTGTGTTTTCACCTGGATGGGAGAGTTGGGCGGGGGTGTGTGTTATTTTTTTCTTTTGCTTTCTTTGATATTGTGTTTTTATTTCCTTGTAAGCTGCCTTGAGTCGCCATGTGCAAGTAGGCGGCAACATAAAATTTCTAAATAATAAACATGTCAAGGCTCTGGTAGTTACCCCCATTTAAATCATGAGTCCGTAGCCGGATTTTCCAAGCTTAAAAAAAGATTTATTATTAGAAGACATGCCAGCGCTGCCTGGGTGTAGTCGACTCTGAGACACATCATTCATTGTCACCCTGGGCCCTGGTTTCCCCACCCCCACCCCTTGGGTGTATCATAATTCATATTCTCCAATGGGACACATCCATAGCCAAGAGTCATCAATCATACTCTCCAGTTAGAATTTTGCACGACAGAAACTTCGGTCAGCTGGAAACTTCGGTCACCTGCAGTTTCGATTTTGCAAGCTGCTACACTACTCCCCACTCCCTTTCTGTTGGCAACTCTAAAAGACCAGAGAGATATTTTTTTGAGTTGACACATAAAGGGTAACGCGATGGCTCAACACTTAAAATGCTGGGCTTATCATCTGGAAGCAGGATTAAGACAAATGCATAAATGAAGGAGAAGTCTTGTCCTCTGCCTTCAAAAAGAGAGGGAGGGAGGGAGGGAGGGAGGGAGGGAGGGAGAGAGAGAGAGAGAGAGAGAGAGAGAGAGAGAGAGAGAGAGAGAGAGAGAGAGAGAGAGAACAGTCTGAGGTTCTTCCTCTGGAATTATCTGGTAAGGGAAACAGAATCATTTGGCTAATACAAAAAATCTCCAATTATACATTCCAAGAAAGATTGACTAGGCACTTAAGAAAGAATGGACGTTGCTAGATACATTGTAATCCTTTTCAGCTACAAGGATGAAGGTCTCTCACCTGCTTCATCCCCAGCTTGTCTGCTGCCTGGCTCAGAAGGAAGCCTTCAGCCAAGGCCACTGCCTGGGAACAGGTCTCAGCTCCACACTCTCTGACCCAGCTCTCCATCTTTGGGGGCAGGATGGTCAGGAACTGCTCCAGGACCACCAGATCCAGCATCTTGGCTTTGGTGCTCCTTTCTGGCTTCAGCCATCGATGGCAAAGCTGGTGAAGTTGGCTGCAAACTTCCCGGGGCCCCTTGGCCTCCTGATAGCAGAAATGCTGGAAGCGCCAATGCTGAACATCTGACCTGATAGTGCCCTCATGGGGGATCTTCTGGTTGGTTGTTTTCCAAAATTCTCCACTGTTTCCAATTTGAATGGCAGGAGAGTCTTTTTCTGCTCTCAGTCTTGTTGACCTTTGCATATCTATTTTTTGTTATATTTCTGCTCTAACGCATCTCCAAGAGGAACCAAAAATGTCTTGGTTTACAGAGCAATGTTTAATCACAACATCTATATTTTATAGGACCAGGATTTGGCTATGATTTATTTTGCAATCTAGACAAGGAGTCACTTCAAAAGCAAGTTAACAGAGTCGCCGCTTGGAGAGATGGGCGGCTTACACATTTCATAATCAGTTTAAAAAAGCAAATTATCATGCTCGCATATTCCAATCTAAACACGAACTGAAAAACAGAACAGAACAAAACAAAAATCAGAATAGCAGAGAACTGTAGCCCTTGCAATCCAATTGCAGAGAATCATGATGCTCTTGCTTGGAGAAGTTTATGCCATTGGATCGTTTGATTAAAATCCCTCCACAATAGAAGTCCAGGAAGATCTGCAATCAGCAGCCTTTTCAGACGGGGAATAACTCCCTCTTCTCTTCCATGATAATCAGCTGTCCTACATGTAGACCTCGTGTTAGGACCACAATTGAGCCCAAAATTTCTGTTGTTAAGCAAAACATTTGTTAACTAAATTTTGCCCCATGTTACCTTTCTTGCCACAGTTGTTAAGTGAATCAATGAAGTCAGTAACCCGGTTAGGTCAGTGAATCTGCCTTTCCCATTGAGTTTGCTTGTCAGGTTGCAAAAAGGGATCGTACGAGTCTGGAACACAGCAACGGTCATAAGCACAAGTCAGTTGCCAAGCATCTGAATTTTGATCAGATGACCCTGGGGAGGCTGTTAAGGTTGAAACTGTGAAAAAGGGTCAAAAGTCACTTCATTCAGTGCTCTTGTAACTTTGAATAGTTACTAACTAAGTAAACCGTTATAACTCGAGGATTACCCGTATTCAGGGGGCAGCTAATTTTTTTTTTTTTTACTGGCACTCCTTTTCTAGAAGGTTTGGTCAGAGAAGAGCGCTCCTCTCCACACCTCAGATCCAGATCCAGATCCAGATCCAGGATTTCCAAACAGAGAAGGATCCACACACACACACTCCTAACACTTGATCCTTAGAGGAGGCTGGAGAGCCACCCAGACAAAAGCCCCTTCAAATATAAGCCGGGAAAATCCTTTCCAAGCCGGGGAGCTGCAGGGAAAGCCAGAGAGGGCTTCCTCCTGTTTGCCTACTGGGGGATAAAATGGTCTCCCCTCTCCCCAGTCACCCCTCAACCCCTTCCCAGATTTCCAGCGATCTGAGGTCCCGTTCCCTCGCTTGGCTCCTCCTGGGAAGAGCGACGGCAAAGCACGCTCAGATTCCCCCATCCCGCCATGACTCTCACCCCTCCATTCCTCGCCTTCCCGGAAGGGGAAGAAGGCCGAGCGTTTAGCGCTCCCTTCCTAGAGAGGCGAGACGCTCTGGGAAGGGATAACGGGCGAATGAAAGCTGAGCATGCGTCCTAAAGCTTCGTTTGTGAAGCTTGAGCGGGAGGCCTGGAAGTGAGGATCGCATTTAAAAAAAAAAAAAGCCCTTGCCTCTCTAGGAAGAGCACTCTCTCGCCCTCATGCAGAGGCGCTTGCAGACAAAGAGGGCGGCCGCGGGAGGCCGGGGAGCGGCTTGTTGTTTTCACCAGCAAAAAGGAAAAGAAAAAAAAAGCGAGGAAGCCGAATTGCAAATTCCCACCCTCCAAAAACGGGCTGAACCAGGAAGGCTGGGAAGGGGCTGCTGAGTGTTGGGAGAAGGATCCTTTTGCCACCACCACCCCGCCCCAGCGTTGAAAATAGACGGAGAAGCCCCGCACCAGAGACTGACATCCTCCTCCTTGGCTATCCTGCAGATCCCCGGGTGGATCTTGGTACCTGCAGCGATCCGGAGAGAGTGGAAAGCGCCCGCGTCCTCGGTTCCGCAAGGGTCCCGTTTCCTGATCCTGGAGGGTCCCTCGGGGAAGTGGGACTTCTGCATAGGACGCGTTGCTCAGACGGGAGACAAATTGGCGTGTGGATTGCAGTTCTTGGTGGTGGTTGTTGTTTTTGCCCTTTGAATTTGGAAGAGGAAGGCACGGGATCTTGCCTGGGATGTCTCCCAGGAAAACAAATCAACAGAGATCAATATTTATGAGGCTATCCTAAGATCGTTGGACTGTTATTTAATCGAAGTGGAATTAAAGGAGGAACTTCCTAAGAGGGAGGACGATGAACCAGTGGAACAGCTTTGCCTTAGGAAGTTGTGGCTTTTTAAGAGGCTTTTAAGAAAAGACTGGGCAGCCACCTCTCTGAAATGGCATAGGGTATTGAGCAGGGCTGGGGGTGGGTCAGACTAGAAGACCTCCAGGGTCCCTTCCAGCTCTATTCTGATTGATGGATTGAAAGTCAACTTTGTGGAGAAGTGACTTGACTAGGTAGAATGGAATTCCTCTGGTCTTCAGGGAGAGGAGCCGCCCAAAACTGGGAGCCTGTCATTTGGTCTGGAAGCAGAGGGGACTTTCGGGGAAGTGGCAGCCCAAGAAGCATCTCCGAGGGTCCCTGCAGCTCCGAGGCTGAGCGCTGGCGCTTCCGCAGCTGCCGCTACTGGGAGGCTGAGGGGCCCCGGGCCCTTTGCAGCCGCCTGCACCGGCTGTGCCGGGGGTGGCTGCAGCCCGAGCGGAGCAGCAAAGCCGAGATGCTGGACCTGGTGGTGCTGGAGCAGCTGCTGGCCCTGCTGCCCCCGGAGCTGTCGGGCTGGCTGAGGGAGTGCGGGGCAGAGAGCTGCGCCCAGGCGGTGGCCCTGGCCGAAGGCTTCCTGCTCGGCCCCGCAGCCCCCGAGGAGCTGGCAAAGGGACAGGTGAGAGACTTCCATCCCGGGACCTTTCTAAGATGATAATATGACAAGCAATGACCTGAATTCCTAAATTATTTAAAGGCCTTGTCCATCTTTTCTGGAACTATTCTCCTAGGTTCCTTTTCTTTTTTATAATACAAAAGAAGGAAAAAAGCATAGGTACATTGCACAGATGCAAATTAGTCGAAAGAATTGTCAGACAGTGAAAAAAATGATACCAAATGAGACATGAATGCTATTGTTTGGTGCTTAAAATGGAACGTAGCCTACATATTTGGAAAGAATAGGTAAAACTGAACTTTTAAACTGAATGGGTAGTTAGAGACTGGATGGAATACATTGCTTGAGTTGCCCTCCAACTTCAATTTTAATAGGCTTAGGATATGTGCCTTCCCTACAAAAGCATTACAAGGCCGCTGTGCTTTAACTGCCAGGCCAGTGGTCTCCCCATTGCAAAAGGCAACAAAAAAACCAAGCGTCCTTAAATTTAAGTCAAAATACTACAGATGGAACATATACTAATAGCACTTAGACAAATATACCGCCCCGTAGTGCTTTGGAGTGCTCTGAGCTGTTTACAATGTCAGCATATTGCCTCCAACAATCTGGGTCTTTGCTTTACTGACCTTGGAAGGATGGAAAACAGAGTCAGTCAGGATCAAACTCCTGGCAGTGAGCAGAGTCAGCCTGCAATACTGCATTCTAACCATTGTGCTGTCGGGACTCTAAACAGACATTGAAACCACAATGAAAGAAAGGGCTACATCTTTGGGGAAAAAAATAAGAGCAAAAATAAGCCACCCAGAGTTGTGATGAGATGGGCAGGAAACAAATTTAATAAAGAAACAAAAGTAGAGGAAGATCTGGTAAAAATAAAAAAAGAATAAAAAGAGCAAATAATCAAAAGAGGCGTAGAAATCGCCAAATACAAAGATGGATTTGGGTTTGGGTAGAAGGCAAAGCAAGGAAGCTATTGTAGTCATGGTCATCAGAAAGTGGGTAATAAACCAGGTTGGTTTTTTTTTAGATACAGGAACTGTTCATGGAGGAGATCTCAGCAGACTCCCAGGGAAGAGATCAACCCAGTCCTTCTCGGGAGCTTTTCTGGAGGATCCCACAAGAAGACCCACCTCAGCTCACTTCCCCATGTAAGTGAAGGTATCTTCTGAATGCCCAAGCTCTTATTCGTGAGCTGCTTTGGCAATAAAATTCTAGGCCTTTATTGTGCATTCCCAGACCTTATTCACACAACCGTACAACAATCTGTTTTCCCTCCCCTTTCTCTCTCTAACAGGGCAGGGAAGAACATCAATGGAAACCTATGAAATGGTACCTGTTTGTGATGGAGCAGAAGTAGCATGTCTGCCACCAACTCAGGTAGGCGGATGAATCCCAACAGGGGACTGTTTGGTACGGGGCTCAGTGCACAACCTGTTCGTCAGCCAAAGACGGCGCGGAGGCCACGCTCCAGTGACCCATTGAGTCATATTCAGTTTAGTCTATCCTTCAGGACTGTTGCTGAGCTACAAAAAGAAAATGTACAAGTCAAGAGGCTGGTATTGTAATAAATGCAATTTATTGTTGGGAGAAATTAATGTTCTTTTTCCCCCGCCCCCTTTTTACCTGAGGCAAGTTAATACAAGTCATGAGGTAACTTCCTCGTCTTATGACCACAGTTGAGCTCAAAATTTCGGTTACTAAGCAAAGCAGGGGTTAAGGGAGTTTTGCTCCATTTTACTACCTTTTTTGCCATAGTTGTTAAGTGAATCACTACAGTTATTAAGTGAATTACACCATCATTAAGCGAATTCAGCTTCCCTCATTTACTTTGCCTTGTCGGAAGCCGCCTGGGAAGATTTTGCAGAAAGTTAGCATCATCTCCTAGAAGAATGAAATATTCTAGGGAATATTAAAAAAGGCAGAATATTATATTTTTCTGGATGAGAAAAGGAGAAACATGTTTTTAAAGACAAAGGGCAGGTCCCTGCACTCAGCAGATATTTGGGGCTTATTGTGCAGGACTGGGCCAGCCTACTTACAAGGCAATTAGACCTTCAGGTCCAGGGTGATGGGATTAAGCCATGACCCTCCTGGACATAATAGGATTATCAGCAGAGGTACCACATGGCACAACCAAACCTCTTCATTGCATCACCCAGCAAGGTTCAACCAAACTTATCTCAGACAACCTCAGCTATGCCCCCCGCATAGCCCTCTGGGAGTCTGAAAACCAATAGAATACATTTCTTGCGCAGGAACAGGAAGCTTAAGGGCAAAGCCCAAGAGAGGGTATAAATACCTCTCTCTCTCCTCTATGTGTTCATCTGCCCTGGACCTCAAACCTATGTGGTCCTGTCCATCAAGAAACCATCTTTCCAATCAGCCTGGTCATTTGCATTCTTTCAAAGAGTTGTTGAGGTCACCGGGAGGTTTATCTGTGTCATCGGGGTTACCTGAGTGGTCCACATAGGTGTGGAGCCTTTTGGGAGGACTTTGTTGTGGATTGATGATGCCTGCCATGACCCGGATGACTGAGAATCTACATAATAAACTCTGGAAAGGTGTTGGACTAAAACATCTACTTTAATTCTGTGAGTTTATGTTAAAATAAAATAAAATAAAATTGAATCAATAAGAAAAGCATAACCAGTTACAGAAATACAGAAGAATATTCACTTAAAAATCAATAACATGAAGTACAGATTTCCCAAGTGAAAAAAAACCCTGCACTTAAGTTGTTCCCGAGATTCTCTGGTGAATGATATTATCTTCCTCTTTTAGGGCTTCATATCCTTTGAGGAAGTGGCTGTGGACTTCACGCCGGAGGAATGGGCGCAACTCAATTGGAGCCAAAAAGCCTTGTGGAGGGAGGTCATGCTAGAGATATTTCTGAATATAGCCCCTCTGGGTAAGACCCCCCCCCCTTTGCTCCATTCATTAGAGATTTTTAGGAATAGGAAGTCAGGGAACATATTTATATGCATCGGTCTAGGGTGGTGCAGACTCCTACCAGACCACTACATGAATTACCACTTTCCTAATCTCCAAAAATTAAACAGGATCTGTGATGACCCAGGGCATGGCACAAAGGCAACACAGTCAAACAAGGAAGAAGAGTCCCTTTATTATCTCCAACTTTGCCCCCAATGTCCAGGTTACCTTCAGCTAGAGAAAAACTCTCGCAGGAACAGCCTTTAACTGGAGAAAAATCAGTCCAAAACAAGGTATATACAGACTGTAACTAAAAATCCAAACAAACCAAACTGCAGTAATTAATTCGACAGGGCAGGAGAAGGACTTTCAGACTTGAAAGCACGGCAAAACTCACACAGTTGGGAAGATGCCAGGAACACAGATAAGCCATGATGATACCAGATAAATTCACGTTTGCTCACAACAACTTACTGTGCGCAGCTTCCCTTTTTAAACTCTGTGTTCCAACTGCAGCTAATGAAGGGAATCAGGGCCCTTTCCTCCCCCGTAAGCCATACAACTCATGTTGCTCCCTTCTCTGTTCCTCCCTGCATGCCTTAGGATGAAGAGGTGATGGGCTTGGGTCTTCCTCTGAATTCCCTCTCCCTTGCTCTACCTCTCTCCCCTACTCTGCCCAGCCAGACTTTGCCCTTCCCCAGTTTCTTCCACAGCCAACGGAGCCGCACTCCCACTCCCTGTCAGCTGTTCCACCTCCCCCTCTGAATCAGATTCCAACAGGGGCGTGACATGATTTGATGTGGTTTGTTCTTGGATGGGAAACGGCCAGGATGTCCAGAGTCTTTTGGCAAGGCCAACAGAGAGGAAAAACCACCCAAGAAGAAGACACAATATTTCTCCATTGGCCAAGAAAAGGACCTGTGTGAATCTGTGAATCCAGAGGAAACTACAAATAAGAACACCTATTTCTCCCGTATTTTATTTAGCTCTTTTCATGTCACAGGTTACTTTTTTCTGTTACATTAATGAAATAATACTCGGGGCAATTGTTCTTAGTTATTTCATATAGATCTTTCTGGTATTTTACTATATGAATCAAGTGGCCCTTAATAAAAATGGATCTTCAAGAGCAGACCCATCGAGAGAACATTGGCTGCTCAGTGACAAAGGCATAAGTGGCTGAACGCAGCGCCCTTTTCCAAGAGGGGGGATAACAGGCACAGCTGCACATCAAGGAACAACATTCAATGATAACCACAAATTACAAGCCAGTTCAGTGCAGGATAAACCGAACCCTGCCCCTCCAGAATCAAATTTCAGTAGATGCAACCCCACCCTAACCCTTAACCACCAAAAAAGGAGGTAGGAAACTTCTCTGTACTTGTTCAGAATGTCCAGGTTGAGTGACAGTTTCTTGATGATGGGGCACATTCCTGCCTTCTCCAAGCTGGAAGAGAATAGCATTTTATCATTATCCTATACATAGCATTTCCTTTCCCATTAGCAGAGAGGAATCCACATTGTAGACAGGAGAATCAAAGATGTACAGAGAAGTATCCAGCTCTTTAGAACTAGAATTCCGCATAAGCTAGGAAGACAAACCTTTGGTCAACTCATCCCGATTTGCTCAGCTTCCTCTAATTTTGAGCAGTATTGTCCTCTGGGCGCTTGCCAATTTCTCAAAGGGGTTAAATAAAAGATACTCCTACTATCATCTCTTCCATCTGGACTGCAGTCTGTGGATACAATAAGATTGGATAACTATTGAGGAGTCACTGCTATTGCCAGTGTATAGGTCTGAGTATGGGCGTTTGTTTGTTTATTTCCCACCTTTATTATTTTTATACACAATTCAAGGCGGTGAATACACACAATATTGCTTCCTTCTTCTATTTTCCCTACAACCACCACCCTGTGAATGAATTGGGCCAAGAGAAAGTGACTGGCTCAAAGTCACCGAACAGACTTTCATTCCTGAGGCAGGACTGGAATTCAGTCTCCTGGATTCTAGTCGGGTGCCTTAACCACTAGACCAAACTGGATCTAAATTTTATTTTTACTATGTTGGCTGGATTAGCCCCTTCTCTTTTGTCACGGTGCTTCGGGCATCACTTGATTTGCATCATCTCCCAGAGTCCTACAAAATCATGGTTGTATAGGTGATCCTCTGTGGAAAAGTAACCCAAAATGCCATCAGAGTATCTTAAGTTACAATTGCCAAACTACTTCCCTACCATAGTCCAACAGCTGTTGCCAAGTTTGAAATCTGGATTATATTCATAAGGAGATCCCATTCACCTTTCTAAATTCTAACAGGAACTTCTCTTTCCTTTTTTTTTTACAAGCAGGTTATGGGCAGAACGATGAGAACGACCAGCAGGCATGGTTAGTACCCCTGCAAACAGCTGAGTATGAAATGGAAGAAGTGATGTTTGGCCACCAAGGGGGTCCAAAAAGCCAAGAGGAAAGCAACACAGAAGATGGAGGAGAGAGTTCTTCCACTTCTCTCCCCTTTGAAATCCATCCATTTCTTATCCAGGAAGCTCAAGAAGAAAACACAAATGGAAGATACGCCGGATGTGGCCAAGGAGAGGAAAATATGTTTAATTTACATGAATATTGTAGAAGCCAGGCTAAAAGGAAACAGTACGGTTGCGGACAATATGGAAGAAATGTTAATACTTTCTTCTCACTTGGTTTACCCAAAAAACTCTACGGGAAACACAAACCACATAGATTTATAAAATTTGGGAGAAGTTTTACTCTGAGCACTTACGTTAATTCCCATGAAGAATTTCACGCAGGGGTGAAGCTGTGTAAATGCATGAACTGCGGAAAGAGCTTCAGTACAAACAGTAACCTCCTCCGCCATCAAATGATCCACACAGGTGAAAAGCCATATAAATGCCTGGAGTGCGGAAAGAGATTCATTGAGAACAGAGATCTTACTCGTCATAGAAGGATCCACACAGGGGAGAAACCATATAACTGCATAGTGTGTGGAAAGGCCTTCAGAACAAATGGTCATCTGACTCGCCATCAGAAGGTCCACACAGGTGAAAAACCATACAAATGCATGGATTGTGGGAAGAGCTACATTGAAAGCAGAGATCTTACTTGTCATAAAAGGATCCACACGGGGGAGAAACCGTACAAATGCAGAGAGTGTGGAAAGAGCTTCCCTCGGAATAGTGCCCTGATTTGCCATCAAAAAATCCACACCGGAGAGAAACCTTATAAATGCATGGCATGTGAGAAGACCTTCATTAAGAAAGGACAACTCATTTCCCATCAGAGGATCCACACAGGTGAAAAACCATACAAGTGTATGGAATGTGGAAAGAGCTTCAGTAGAAGCAATAATCTTACGTCCCATCAAAGGATCCACACAAGGCAGAAACCGTACAAATGCACGGAGTGCGGAAAGAGTTTTAACTATAACAGTGGCCTTTCTCGCCATCAGAGGAAACACACGGGTGAGAAACCGTATAAATGCACAGTGTGTGGGAGGAGCTTTATTCAGAACGGACAACTTCTTTCCCACCAAAGGGTCCATACAGGTGAGAAACTCTATACCTGCACGGAGTGCGGGAAGACCCTCAGTAGCAAGAGTGCCATTGCCTACCATCGAAGAATCCACACTGGGGAGAAACCCTATAAATGCGCAGAGTGTGGAAAGAGCTTTATTCAGAAAGGGCAACTGATTTCCCATCAAAGATTTCACACGGGGGAGAAACCCTATAAATGCACGGCGTGTGGAAAGAGCTTCAGCAGTAGCAGTGCCGTTAACTACCATCAAAGAATCCATGCTGGTGAGGAAACATACATTCACACGAGGACAGATTTGATAGAGCAATTGCCTTGCCCTATAACTGAACCAGACATAGAAATAGGTGAGAGGAAGCCTGAGGTAGCCTAAGGGAATTTTCCTCTCACTCCGCTTACACTCCAGGCATGCCCAGATACGAGGAACAGGAAGTCTTTTAATGGGATTATCCCTGTGCATCTTGGTTGTCACAATTGATGGCTAAAGGAGTTTTGGAACTAAATATGATGGAAGTGTACCCCAGTAGAGGGAAGAAAAAGAAGAGGAAGAACCACCAAGCTATAGCAGTGGCCCCCAACCATTTGGGCACCAGGGACTGGTTCCGTGGGGAGAGGTTTTTCCTCGGACCAGAGTGGGTGTGGTTTCGTGTGCTGCCTACATCCTGCAGATGGGGCTGGTTTGCTCAGCCCGGTTTCTGACATGCCACAGCCCAGTGCAGGTCCACTGAGCTGTAGAAAGAGTTGTAAAAGATATGTGCAATTTTTAAAAATAATTTTTTTTAGCCATTCGTCCGGGCTAAAAAAAGTCTTATGTTAACGCTTTTTTGAGAGTTACCTTAAGGCAATTTATATTTAACAATATAACCAAGATAAATGAATTCCAAACTGCATGGCCCAAATTATTTTGTTCCCGGTGATGTACAGGTAGCCTTTGACTTAGGACTGCAGTTGAGACCAGAATTTCTGTTGTTAAGTGAGACATTTGTCAAGTGAGTTTTGCCCCACTTTGCGACCTTTCTTAGGCAGTGGGTAAGTGACCCCTTGATAAGTTAGTAACCCGGCTGGTGACTGAATCTAGTTTCCCCACTGACTTTGCTTGTCAGAAGGTTGCAAAAGGTGGTCATATGACCTTGGGACACAGCAACGGTCATAAGTAGGAGTCAGTTGCCAAGCGTCTCAATTTTGATCACATGATCAAGTGGGTGCTATAAAGGTAAGTGTGAAAAAACGGTCATGAGTCGCTTTTTCAGTGCTGTAGTAACTGTAAGGACTACCTTTATAGACTTTCCAAATTCCATGATGGAATTCGATGATTTCTTGAACATGACCTGGTGTATCCTCTGTTTAGGGCAGTTGAAAATCAGGTGCATTGATTACGGCAGGCTCTTCAAACTTGGCAGCTTTAAGACTTGCGGACTTCAACTCCCACAATTCTTCCTCCTGTCACGTTAGCTCAGGAATTCTGGGAGTTGAAGTCCACAAGTCTTAAACCTGCCAAGTTGGAAGACCCTTGGGTTAGGGATTTGGATTGCAAGAGAAAGGAGATTTTCCTTTTGTTTTTTCTCTTCGGGTGTTTCTCCCCACTTTCCCCTCCCTTCTTTCTTATATGACTGTATTCCCACACTGGGAATCCTGGGCGTATGACTACAATTGAGCCCAAAATTTCCATCGCTAAGAAAGACAATTGTTAAGTGAGTCTTGCCCCATTTTAAGACCTTTCTTGACACAGTTGTTAAGCGAATCATTGCACTTGTTAAGTTAATAGCTCAGTTTTTAATTGAAATCTGGCTTCCTTATTGACTTTGCTTGTCAGAAGGTTGCAAAAGGTGATCACATGACCCCGGACACTATAATAATCATAAATACAACAAGTTGTCCCCAATTCGGGTCTGAGCCTGGTGCCGAAAGCCAATGATGGACACCAGACATGAGGTGCAGGTTTTCTGATTGCTTTTGTTGGAGTATACTCCAAGGAAAAAGGCTCCTGATCAAAATGCCAAGAGCCAAGAACAAAGGATTGAGTAAGTTTTATACCTTTTCACTAATGGACAAGATGGGACAAAGCGAGATAATAAGAAATATCCTCTAATAAACATTTTAGTAATAATTCTACCATTTGTTCTATTGGTCTCAAGCTATCCTTATTCCTAAGTCTTGGCTAATGAATGCGCAAGGAGTTATCTAACACACATTTGATTTGCTGCAGGGCATCTCTGTTCCTATCTATTAGCTGAGGTCTGCAAGTTCTCTTAACTCATGTTACTTTTATCAGCTTTCAGATTAGCCAGGATTGTTACAAGATTTACACATGCAAATTTCCTGTAGATAAGCATTCTTTGTTCTTGCCAGGCAGACTCCACAATTACAGGCTTCCTGATTTATTTTCAAGTGTGTGTATGACCTTGCTTTATTTTAGCAAGGAATCCTGACATGTGGAAGATTCTGGATAAACAGACTGACTAATTGATTTCCTCAAAACCTCAGGTAAGATTAAAACCCAATTGGTAATTTCTGGCACTTGGACAACCTTGTTCTAGTTGAACAGGAACAGCACTAGTTAGAGATGGGGCAGGAGACTGTTACAGGTGTTATGTCCACTTTGTATGCAGCTTTATTCCTCTCTAGCATTCATCTCCATTGTTCTGTGACACATTTCCTGCCACTCTAGGATTTACCTTTAGTTCTTGTTATATGTATACTTCTACAGCGTTGTTTGTTGTTAATATGAAAAGGGGAAGATGTTACAGGTGTTATGTCCGCCTTGTATGCAGCTTTATTCTTCTGTAGCATTCATCTCCACTGTTCTATGATGCACTTCCTGCCGCTCTAGGATTTACCTTTATTCTTGTTATATGTATACTTGTTTGTACAATGTTTGTTGTTAATATGAAAAGAAGAAGACATTACAGGTGTTATGTCCACCTTGTATGCAGCTTTATTCTTCTGTAGCATTCATCTCCATTGTTTTGTAATTCATTTCCTGTCTCTCTAGGATGTACTTCTATCTGCAATGAGGCACTTCTGTTCCTGGTGTGTGTGTAAATATTATTTATAAATATCATTCACAGACACACACACACACACACACACACACGTGCGATATACATACATACATACATACATACATACATACATATGGATCTTTGGTTATTCGGGTTTTCTCCTGCACAAAATTGGAAGTATCTAGGTGACGTTTCGATGAAGTCTCATTCATCATCTTCAGGCTTGTGTCTTCGCCTTTGTGCTTCTCGGAGTAACTCTATATATACTGGTGGGGAGACGGCAGCTCCGATCACACTTTGCTTGCACACACATGAAGCCAAAAGCACCAGCCTGAAGATGGCAAGTGGGACCTCGTCAAAACGTTGCCAAGATGCTCTCAACCTTACACGGGAAAAGACCCGAACATGCCAAGACCTGCATACCTGTACCCATGAAAATCTCTGAGAATATATATATATACATATATACATACATACATACACACACACACACACACACACACACATATATATACATACATACATACATACATACATACATATACATACAAATAAAATGATGACATATAGTGTTTTTAACTGCATTTTTATTAAACGAGTCCATATTTGGCTTTGTATTGTCTTTCTTGGACATACTCCTTTCCTGAATATAACTAATTATTTTATTCCCTTATCTGTAACTTATCTACATTATAATGTGCAGCAAAAAATGTATACTTGCTTTGTTGAATAAATTATTTCAGATTTTTATTCTGTGTGTTTATTGCCTGAAACTTTTTCTCATACTTGTCTGGGGCAAAGCAATGCTAGACTGAGAAGTTTAAACAATACGTCTGAATTCAGCTGTGGAAACTACTGCTGTTTGAACTGCTCCATCACATAAATTTATTTTTTATTTATTTATTTTTATTTGATTTGATTTGTCAATTGCTTACAAGATAATAGGTATAAATATAAACATAGTTATAAATACATGAATACATATAAGAAAAATAAAAGAAACAATAGGACAGGGACCGTAGGCACATTGGTGCGCTTATGCACGCCCCCTACAGACCTCTTAGGAAAGGGGTGAGGTCAGTTGACAGTATTAAGGTTAAAGTTTTTGGGGTTTGGGGAAGAAACCACAGAGTCGGGTAGAGTATTCCAGACATTGACCACTCTCTTGCTGAAGTTGTATTTCCTGCAATCAAGTTTGGTGCAGTTAACTGTGAGTTTGTATCTATTATGTGCTCTTGTGTTGTTATGGTTGAAGCTGAAGTATTCATTGACAGGTAAGACATTGCAATGTATGATTTTATATACTGTACTTAGATCGGACCGAAGCAGTGGTGGGATTCAATTTTTTTTTACTACCGGTTCTGTGGCCGTGGCTTGGTGGGCGTGGCAGGGGAAGGATACTGTAAAATCTCCAGTCAGAGATGGGTATTTGCTGGTTCTCCAAACGACTCAAAATTTCCGCTACCGGTTCTCCAGAACTGGTCAGAACCTGCTGAATACCCACCTCTGGACCGAAGGCAGCGTAGTTCTAGGTCTTCTGGGTCTAGAATTTCAAGTCTGGTTGCATAAGGTATTCTGCAACAAGTAGAATTCTGCAATAAATCATTGTTGGTTGATTAAAGGAGGGCCAACTGTTACCAATCACCCAGACAAAACTTGTCCAGAATACCTGCTTCTTTAGGTCTCCCGATGGTGTATTCCTTCCTGCTGTAATAAAAGCCATCTACCTTCCTTCCTCTCACAACTGCCACTCTGGGGAGGCCAAGGCTTCCCTGTTATTATTCCTCATTTTCCTTCCATCATTCAGTGTCTTGCGGATTTATCAGTGGAGTTCAGTCTGAACACTTTTCCTCAAACACGATGAAACCTGGTCATTTTATGCCCCAAGTAGGTATTGTAAGCCACCCAGAGTTGATACATCAGTAAGATAAATTGCATGCAAATTAAATAATCCAGTGGATTGATTTCTTCCGGTGATCCATACGTTGGTTTTCTTTCAAGAACCCTCTCCAATATCAAAATTGAAAAGCAACAATATTATTTCTATCCTGCTTCTTCAACTTTTGCTTCCATAAAGTTGTTCAGAGAAAACTATTGCCAGTATCTGAATAGTTTTTTTCAAAACCTTCATCCCTTTTCTTCCTAGGAACCGAAGCAATAAACCTGGTCAGCTTGGCCATAAAACACTAAGAAAGGCAAGATTGTTCATGGAAGTTAGGAGAAGATACTAAGAGGAAGACTGGGGTGCAAGGCCATTTTAAACTAAAAAGCCATCCTATAGGGACAAAGTACGTGTGAAATATTGCCTCTTCTTCCTCTCAAATACATCATTCTTAATGTTGTGTCTACTGCATGATATGTGACTAAATATATTAACTAATTAAACACGTGCTGTCTGATTCCCAGCAACTCTGGGCAGTCTCCTACTTGAGCAGGGGGCTGGATTAGAAAACCTCTAGGGTCCCTTCCAATGCTGTTATTCTGTATAGGTAGTCCTCAGCTTATGAACTTTTTAGCATACTAAAGAGCAGACACATCACCCTGCCAACAAAAGTGCATATAGTCAAGGCTATGATTTTCCCAGTTGCAACGTATGAAAGTTGGACCATAAGGAAGGCTGAGCGCCAAAGAATTGAGGCCTTTGAACTCTGGTGCTGGAGAAGACTCCTGCGAGTCCCTTGGACTGCAAGGCGATCAAACCGGTCAGTCCTAGAGGAGATCCACCCTGACTGCTCTTTAGAAGGCCAGATCCTGAAGTTGAAACTCAAATACTTTGGCCACCTAATGAGAAGGAAGGACTCACTGGAGAAGAGCCTAATGCTTGGAAAGATTGAAGGCAAAAGAAGAAGGGGACGACAGAGAACGTCACTGAAGCAGTCAGCATGAGCTTAAATGGACTCCAGAAGATGGTGTAGGATAGGAAGGCCTGCATAGGAAGGCCCAATTTTCCATGGGGTTGCGATGTGTCAGACATGACTTTACAACTAACAACTTACAACTACAATTAAGCCCAAAATCTGTTGTTAAGTGAGGAATTGAAGTGAGTTTTGCTCCATTTTACAACCTTTCTTGCCACCCTTAAGTGATTCACTGCAGTTACTAAGTTAGTATCCCGGTTGTTAAGTGAATCTGGCTTCCCCATTGATTTTGCTTCTTAGAAGGTAAAAGGGGATTACGTGATCTTGGGATACAGCAAAAAATATGAACCAGTGGCCAAGCATTTGAACTTTGATCACATGATTATGGGGATGCTGCAAAGGTCGTAACTGAAAAACGGTCATAAGTCACATTTTCAGTGCCGTAACTTTGAACAGTTGCTAAACAATTGTAAATCAAGGACTACCTGTATTCTATATTTGCTTATTTATTTAATAATACTTATTTACTTCATAATAGATAAATCTACTATATTTAAGAGCCCTGGGGCTCTTTCCATCTCTCTCATTTCCAGAGTCCTCCATCGGATCTCCCTCCCTGCCCACTTCTTCCACCTGTCCCAGGAACGCATCCAATTTCCAAGAGGATTGCATGGGAAAAGGTGCCCCGAAGCAACAATCAAACCAGTTTCCATCCAAGGCTGCTCATTTCAGCCCTGCTCATCCATGGTACCCATCATGAGGTATCCTTGGGGGTTATCTGAGCTTGCTTGTTTTCTTGCAGATGTTTCATTACTCAGCTAGGTAACATCATCAGTGCTGCTAGTGGGGTTTGTACTCAGTGTGTCTTGCCTGTCTGTGTGGGTGGGAGTAGTTTTAACAGATTCTTTGGTTACTGATGGCTCTTTGGTAGTTTCCACCTCCATCCACACAAACAGGCAAGACACCAGAATATAAACTTGACAGCAAGCCACATTCCTTACTAGCACTGATGATGTTACCTAGTTAGGTAATGAAACGTCTGCAAGAAAACAAGCTCAGGGAGCACCAAGGACCCCTCACGTCAACCCCAAGCGATAAATATTCTCCTTTATTGGCACCCATCATCCCCAGCATCTTCGCCTTTCCCCACACCAGGGGTCCCCAAACTTGGCAACTTTAAGTCTTGTGGACTTCAACTCCCAGAATTCTCCAGCCAGCATTCTGGGAGTTGAAGTCCACAAGTCTTATTTTGAGTAGTTCGGAGAACCAGCAAATATCACCTCTTGACTGGAGATTTTACTGTATACCTTCCCTTGCCACGCCCACCAAGCCACGCCCACAGAACCGGCAATAAAAAAAAATTGAATTCCCACCCCGGATTCCATTTCCCATCCTTTCCCAACCTCCCCACCAACCGGACTCTGGGAGAGCGTTTCAACATTGGGCGCACGCGCAGATCTCCGACAGCCTTCGAGACCGAGCCGGGACAGAGGAGAAGCGGTGGGTTCCATTGGGAGACGCTCTAGGCAAGTGCAGGAAACGAGGAAGAGTGAGGAGGAGGAGGAGGAGGGGGGGTTATAACGTTTTCCTTCTAGGATGCATCACTCTCTGACCGAAATTCTGTGGGAATAGGAGGGCGGGTGGAATAATGGCGGGAATGATTTGCTGCTCCCCTTCTCCGCCTTAGAAGCCCTGAGGGAGCGGAGCCCCCCTTTCTTCTCTCCTCGGGAAAGGGTGACGAGTTCGTGGGGTCCGCCTTGACCGAAGGCGGCGGCCTCTGAGGGAGTTTTACCTCATCGGGGCTGCGCTGAAGCCGGAGACCGAATGGAGTCTCCCCTTCAGGCGGGGAGCGGCGGCGGCGGCGAGGAGTCCGGCGGGGGAAGCGGCGCCCCGAGCGGCCTCCCCGAGGGTCCCCGCAGCTCCGAGGCTGAGCGCTGGCGCTTCCGCAGCTGCGCCTCCCGGGAGGCCGAGGGGCCCCGGGCGCTTTGCAGCCGCCTGCACCGGCTGTGCCGGGGGTGGCTGCGGCCCGAGCGGAGCAGCAAAGCCGAGATGCTGGACCTGGTGGTGCTGGAGCAGCTGCTGGCCCTGCTGCCCCCGGAGCTGTCGGGCTGGCTGAGGGAGTGCGGGGCGGAGAGCTGCGCCCAGGCGGTGGCCCTGGCCGAAGGCTGCCTCCTCGGCCCCGCAGCCGCCCCGGAGCCCGGAAAGGGGCGGCAGGTGAGGCACTTGCCAGTTGCAGAGAAAACACATGTAGAGAACTTGCCTTGTTGGAATGGCGTGATAACACGGTGGGAATAATAACTCTGGAAGAGGCAGACTGGGCAGCCACAATATAAAATATATCTTGGACCCCAAAATATGACTCTGGGAGGTGGATGAGGGGGAAAAAAAATCATAAAAATCCTTCCTCTTTTTCCAGTGAGTAAAAAGAGAGGATGATAGATATAGAATTGCAAGATCCTATTAGTGTGGCTTAAAAATAGAGCTGGTATTTACTGTCCTGCTTTTTTTGTCCAGACTACTACAAAAAGGCTGATAAATGATTTCTCCAGTTAGATGCCTATGGAGATTCTCAGTTATCCAGGTCATGGTTGTCCCAAAGGTGATTTTTTTTCAAGAGGCTACTGGACTTGCTGTTTTTTTTTTCTTTTGAAGACATTTTGCTTCTCATCCAAGAAGCTTCTTGAGCTCTGACTGTATGGCCAGAAATGGAAGGTTTCCAGACCAGGGATGTAGACTCGAATCCTGAATCCAAGAGGTCTCCTTGGGACTCCTTGACTTAGGATCACAATTGAGTGCAGAATTTCTAGGTGGTTGTTAAGCGAGTCGCATTCAATTTTACAACCTTTTTTTTGCCACGGTTGTGAAGCGAATCACTGCAGTTGTTAAATGAACCATGCAGTGAATCTGGCTTTCCCCCATTAACTTTGCTTGCCGGAACAAAGCCCAGGAAGCCGGATCAACCAATCTGGCATGCAAGATATACTGTACATTTCCACACAATATAGTTGAGATTTGAGGTCTACTGGACTAGGGGCGACTTTTTCAACGTTCTCAAGGGAGCATGCGCAGGTCTTTGGCAGCCTTCGATGCCGAGCAGAGTACAAGAGAGGCAGTGGGTTTCATTGGGAGGTCCGTCTGCAACCATCTACAACTTACATTTACTCCTCAACCCCTTCGAAGCATAGATATGCGTTGATGCCTCGGTGCAGTTGCAGACAGGTCTAAATTTTGAACTCGGCATGGCTAGTCTAGTGAAGGGAAGGATCAGGGGAGACATGATAGCAGTCTTCCAATATTTGAGGGGCTGCCACAGAGAGGAGGAAGGGCTCAAGCTATTTTCTAAAGCATCCAAAGGCCAGACAAGGAATAATGGATGGAAACTGAACAAGGAGAGATTTAACCTGGAAATAAGGAGAAACTTTCTGTGAGAACAATCAACCAATGGAACAGAAGTTGCCCTTGGAAGTTGTGGGAGCGCCATCACTGGAGGCTTTCAAGAAGAGATTAGACTGCCATTTGTCAGAAATGGTGTAGGGTTTCCCGCTTGGGTGGGGGGTTGGACTAGATGACCTACAAGGTCCCTTCCAACTCTGATTATCTGTTATCTGTTAAATCAAGCTTTACTCATCACAAAATGCAAAAGGAAACAAAACTGAAAGGGGAAATAGATCCCCCACTGATAAAGAGCTTCACTGATTTTGTGTCATCGAGTGGTTTTCAACTCTAGCAACCCCATAGATAGATCTTCTTCATAACAATACACCCCTAAATTGCTATTTCAGGTCTCTCACCTGAACTGAATCGTCACCACCTCAACTGAATCCATCTACCTTGCTGCTGGTCATGCTCTTATTCTTTTTCCTTCCACCTTTTCCTAGGATTATAACTTTCTCCCAAGAGCTTGATTTTTGCATAATGAATCTGAAATAGGGTAATTTGAGCCTGGTTATGTGTGCCCCTATTGAGAACTCTGGGGTGATTTGTTTAATGATCCATCGGTTTGTTTAATTGACTGTCCATGATATACTCGGGAAAATTCTGGTACCAAAAGTCAAAAGTCAAGTACTGGTAGTCTTCCTGTATTGCTTTACCTTTCACTTACAGGGAGTATCATAGGGAAGATCATGGCTTGCACAATTGTGATTTTTTTAGGTATAGAGTTGATGGTTGTAAGTATCTTTTCCAAGGACTTCATAGCTCCTCTACCAAGTATTAATCTTTGCTATATTTTTTATTAAGAGAACCTCTCCACCACTTTGATATGTCCATTGACAATTCTATGGCTGGTTACTGTACCTATTGTTTATTTTATTCTATTTTATTTATTGTATTTATAAATTTATGAATAAGTTACATTAATTTCCATAATTTATTTATTTTATTTTATATTTATTTTATTCTGTAATCTATGTTCTATTTGGTCCTCTTTATATATAATTTTAGTCCAGTTTTCCACTCTGCTATTTTATTGTTAGGGCTTGTAGATCCTTTTCGTTTTCAGCTATCAGATTAATGTCATCAGCATAGCACAAATTACTGATGTTTCTTCCTGCACTTTAAAAATCATTTCTTCCAATCCAGCTTTCCTTAATATAGGGAGAGCTCAACTTAGAACCATTCAGTCACTGTTCAAAATTACAGCAGCACCCTAAAAAGTGACTTGTGACCATTTTTCAAATTATGACTGTTGCAGCCTCCCTGTGATCATATAATTAAAATTCAGACAGTTGGGAATTGGTTCACATTTATGACTGTTTCCAGCATCCCCGGGCCATGTGATCACCTTTTGTGATCTCCTGACAAGTAAAGTCAATGGGGAGGCCAGATTCACTTAACAACCATGTCTCTAACTTAACAATTACAGTGATTCACTTAATTTCACATATAGATGGGGAGACAGAAGGTAAGGCTGGTGGGCGAACATGGTTATGGTCTTCTGAAAGTGGATCATAAACAAGGCTGTTCTTTTAGATGCAGGAGCTGTTAACAAGGGAGATCTCAACAGAGCTCCAGGAAAGAGAAGATAGATCCAGTCCTTCTCAAGAGTTATTTTTCAGGAGGATCCAACTCTGGCCAACTTGCCAGGTAAGTGTAGGTTTCCTCTGAAAGCAATAGAGTTCAAGTTTCCTCCATTCACAAGTTGCTTTTTCCTCCAAATACTGAATTTGTGTGCATTTGAACACATTGTGTTTTGCCCCACCCCCGAATGAGCCAATGAGTCACTTACATTCAGCTTTCTAATCATTTTGGAGATACAAACGAGAGATAATTCACAGACTGAAAGGCTTGTATTAGGAAATGTAATTTATTTGTTGAAAGTATTACTGAAAACCAGTTAAAAATGAAATCCTTGATTTGAAAGGCTAGGAATGGCATCAAATCTGCTTCAGAAATGTATTAGCATATCCACTTAAAAATCAATCGTATGAAGAGCAGATTTCCCATGTAAAAGTCAATGCTAAGTGGCTGCAACAACCAGATTGTTAGTCAAACGACTTGGAATTTCCAGGATTATATCCAACCTTTTGAATTAAGCCGGGGAAGAAATTCCACGTGGATATGTTCCATTTTCTAACAAATTTTGAATTTGCTCTCTAAGTCAAGTGAGGTCAGATCAGTGGATACTACTCCTCCAAATCTCCATGCTGGGTTATTCTGGGCCACTAGGCGGTTCCACAATGGGGGCTATGTTGCCATTCGGCAGCTTGGATGCACGTAAGCCATAATTTGTGAAGTTAGACATCAGCCTGACATAAGAAAGTTTTCCAAGCCCCACAGACTACTATATGTGCATATACCTCTCCTATAAGATGTCTGTTTGGTGCCTTACAACGCTCTGTTTTCCATTTTGTGCAGTAAGAGAAACTTACAAGGTCTTTTCTAGGATTGACTGGTAAGGAACATTCTCTTTCTAGGGGTCTAATTTCTTTGAAGAGGTGGCTGTGGACTTCACAGAGGAGGAGTGGGCACTGTTGGATCCCAGAGAGAGGGCCTTATGCAGTGAAGTCCTGCTGGAGGTTTCTAGGAATATGGCTGCTCTGAGTAAGACTCTTTCTTTTCTCTGCATTCCATTCGTTGGGGAAGGATTTTTCAGAGGAAGGTAAACAGGGGAATATCCCTGCACTCAGTTGCTTAAGGTGATCATGACTCATGTGAAGTGTTAATACCACTTTATAATGCTTTGGTAAGGCCACACTTGGAATACTGCGTCCAGTTTTGGTCATCATGATGTAAAAAAGATGTTAAGACTGTAGAAAGAATGTAGAGAAGAGCAACAAAGATGATTAGGGGACTGGAAGCTAAAACATAACAAATAATGGTTGCTGGAATTGGGTATGTCTAATTTATTGAAAAGAAGGACTAGGGGTGACATGCTATCTGTGTTCCAATATCTTAGGGTTTGCCACAAAGAAGAGGAAGTCAGACTATTCTCCAAAGCAACTGAGGGCAAGACAAGAAGCAATGGATAAAAACTAATCAAGAAAAGAAAAAAAAAACCTAAGAAAGAATTAGAACTAAGAAAAATTTTCCTGATAGTTAGAACAATTAATCGGTGGAACAATTTGCCTCCAGAAGTTGTAAATGCTCCAACACTGGAAGTTTTTAAGAAGAGATTGGACAGTCATTTGTCTGAAATAGTATAGGGTTTCTTGCCTGAGCAGGGGGTTGGACTAGAAGACCTCCAAGGTCCCTTTCAATTCTGTTATTCTATTCCTCACTAGATCATGAAAAAGTGATCACGAACTGGGTCTTCAGAGACAATTTTGCCCAAGGCCATCATCACATCACTTATTCTAATGGAGAGCAAAGGCCTTGGCAGAAGTACCCACCTTAGATAACAATTTGGCCCAATATCTCTTTAGTGAGACAAATGATGCCAAGCTTGGAAAATGAATAGGCATGCTTTTGAGATGGGTAGATTCCCCTCCTTAACCATTCTAAACTCTAATGGGGACTTCTTTCTTTTTCCAAGCAGGTGACGGGCTGGAGAATGAGAACGACAAGCAGGTGAGATCAATGCCACTGCAAACAACAAATCTTGAGGTAGAAGAAATAATGTTTGACTATGAAGGAGCTCCAAAAACTCAAGAGAGAAGACAGTCAGAAGACATGGGGGACAGTTCCTCCACTTCTCTTCCTGTTGAAATCCATGGTTTCCTGACCCAACAAGGTCAGAAAGGGAAGAAAAAGGGAAAATCCAGCAAAAGGGAGGAAAATAAGTTTGATTTGTCTGAGTATAGCAGAAGTCAGTCTAAAGGCTTTATAAATTATGGAAAATACATCAATAATTTTTTCTCTCTTACTTTACTTAAGAAACTGTATAAGAAATACAAATCACATCCATTTATAAAAGTTGGTAAGGATTTCAATCTGAGCAGAGACATGAAACTGTGTATGAAGTCTGGAAAGAGCTTCACTATCCACAGTATTTTTAATCACCATCAGAGGATCCACAAGGGGGAAAGAACTTATAAATTCATGGAGTGTGGAAAAAGCTTTTGTCAGGATGGAATGCTTACTCATCATAAAAGGATCCACACAGGCGAAAGACCATATAAATGCCTAGAGTGTGGAAAGGGATTTACTCGCAAAGGACATCTTACTTGTCATGAAAGGATCCACACAGGGGAAAAACCTTATAAATGCACTGAATGTGGAAAAGTCTTCAGAACAAATGGCCATCTGATTCGTCATCACAGGATCCATACAGGGGAGAAAACATATACTTGCAGGGAGTGTGGAAAGCGATTCATTGAGAATAGAGATCTCATTACCCATCAAAGGACGCACACAGGGGAGAGTCTCTATAAATGCCCTGACTGTGGAAAGAGCTTTACTCAGAAAGGACAACTTAATTCTCATCAATGGGTTCACACAGGGGAGAAACCTTACAAATGCCCAGAGTGTGGAAAGGGCTTCAGTACAAACTGTAATCTGGCTCGCCACCAAAAGATCCACACAGGGGAAAGACCATATAAATGCCTGGAGTGTGGAAAGAGCTTTTTCGACAATAAAGATCTGACTCGCCACCAAAGGATCCACACGGGAGATAAACCATATAAATGCCTGGAATGTGGAAAGAGCTTTGCTCAGAAAGGACAACTTAATTCCCATAAAAGAATCCACACTGGTGAGAGACCATATAAATGTATGGCATGTGGAAAGCAGTTCACTCAGAAAGGAAATCTTACTGATCATGAAAGAATCCACACAGGGGAGAAACCATATAAATGTACTGAATGTGAAAAGAGCTTTGCTAAGAAAAGACAGCTTCATTCTCATAAAAGGATCCACACAGGGGAGAGACCACATACATGCATGGAGTGTGGAAAGAGCTATTTCGATCAGAGAGACCTTACCCGCCACCTAAGAACCCACACAGGGGATAACCCATATAAATGCCTAGAATGGGAAAAGACCTTGATTGTCAACAGAGACCTTATTTGCCAACAAAGTATCCACACAAGGGAGGGACCATATAAATCAGTTGAGTGTGAAAAAGACTTTAATGACTACAACATCTTTACATCTTATAAAGAGATCCACGCAGGAGAAAATGGAATGTAGAACAAGCTTCATTGAAAACTGCTTAGTTCTCATAAAAAGATTCATACAGGAAAAAATATATAAATCCATGGAATGAGATTCCCACAAGAAAATACCTAAGTGCTCGCATGGGGTAAGAGCTGAAGATGGATCGGTGGCCTTACAATAGTATGATCGTACTGGGGAGTTATGGAAATGTACAGGAGAATTGGTGTATCAGTAAAATGCACCATTGTCTCTCATACTTTTTGCACGTACTTTATTTGTGAGATACGGAGAACATACAGCTGGTTACCTCAGTAGGGCTTGACTGCTTGGTCTGTGGTCAAATAAATCTAGAAAATGGTCATGATAATCAGCTGTGGAAGATGGAACACCAGAAAACTATGTAGCTGAAGGAGGTGAAGAGGTATATTTTCTCAATTTCAATCAGAATAGAGTTGGAAGGGATCTTGCAGATCTTTCTTCTAGTCCAATCCCCTGCTCAAGTAGGGGACCTTATTCCATTTAGATAGATGAGTCTTGTCTTAAAAACTTCCAGTGACAACTTCTGAAGGCAATGTTAGGACATTTCTCCTTCATTTCAGGTTGCTTCTCTCCTTGATTAGTTTCCATCCATTGTTTCTTGTCCTGCCTTCTGGTGCTTTTGAAAATAAGTTGACCCCCTCTTCTGTGTGGCAACCCCTCAAATATTGGAATACTGCTATCATGTCCCGCTTTTCTCAAGACTGGCCATTCCCAATTCCTGTAACCATATATTTTTGTCTCGAGGCCCTTAATCATCTTAGTTGCTTTTTGCACTTTCTCATTTTATTTTAGTAGTATTTTATTTTATTTTCCTTAAGGAGGGAGGTTCATGCAGGACTTCTGAGGGGATCTCCCTGGGGTTGAAATGTTAAAAAGAGAAATTCTATTTCCCATTATAACATTTCAAACCATTCAATTGTATGTTTTTATAATCAATTGACATTATTCAAACTATGATTCCCCCACTGATTCTACCGTTTTCCAAATTGTATAAATGAATTTGTTCTGTGATTTCTCAGTGTCATCTATCCTGGGCAATCAACAGTCGACAAAAAGATTAAGGAATTCAGAAAACAGATGGCTTCTTTGGTTTTACCTTAAAAAAAACCTATATGAAACAGAAATTGCCTACATTTATAGCATTTAAAATGCATTTCAATCTGAAGAGTTGTGTTAATTTCCACTAAAGATTTCAGACACAGACAGGAACTGAAGATTGTGTAAATTGTAGAAAAAACTTAATTATAAACTACTCCTATTTGCAAGCAAACAACGCACACAAATGAGAAACCATATTAATACTGTTAAATTCCAAGACTAATGTTAATTGCTGAAAAACTCTACACAACCAAGGGGTTCTTTTCAGAATCATGACTTGTATTCGAAGCGCAGGTGGCAGCCTTGGCTAAGAGAACCTCTGAACAGCTTATTGTATTGTGTGCCCATTGTGGCCATTTCTGGATCAGGAAGCTCTGCTTACGGTCACTCATGCCCAGATGAACTACTGTAATGTGTTCTACACGGAGCTGACCTTCAGCATCTAGAAGCATTGGTTGATACAAGATACGATGTGGGCAGTTATGTGGACCCCTATAGCAGCATATGTTAGGTTACATAATGTACCGTAATGATCTTTAAAGGCCTTCAGGGCACGAAGCTGGGTTACACTAGGGGCCCCTTCCTGAGTATATATCTGCCTATCCTATCAGATCTGGCAGAAGATGTATGTTGCAAGGTCCTCTCTTAAGAAATTACATGTGGCAGGACCGAGGAGATGGGCCTTCTCTTCCCTAGCACCCATCCTTGATATCCTGGAAGTCCCTCAAAACAACATGGCTATGTCAACAGATTTGGGGAATCTCAAAAAACTTGAACCAGCGAGGTTGCTGCATTCCTTACAATATTGAATCCTTTTTCCTAGCCTTAAATGTTGAATTTTTAAAAATTGTAGAATGTTATTGTATCAGTGTCATGTTTTGAGAGATGGTCAACTATAATACAAATGAGGAATGAATTAATAAATGATTCACACAGGAGTGAAATCTTATAAATGCATGGAATGTAGAAAGAGCTTTCTTTGAAGAATCGCTACATTAAAGCCTCAGGGCATCTAGTTGCTGATGTTGTGTAGGAAAAAAAAAATCCAAACCAAAAATCAGTTATAGTTGGAACTGGAAAACTGAATATAGAAAAGCTCAGTGCAGTAAAAGATGAAACAAAAACACTGGAAACCACTTATGGACTAAAAAAAATGTGCGTACAAAAATTAAAAATGAGTTTGTGATTTATGGTTTTGTTGATTAGACAGATAGATATATGGAAAGAAGAGCATCATGCTGTAACTTGGAGATAAAGGTGACAATATAATTGTACTTACAACCTGTGAAGAATGTTTTTATATATGTACATATTTCTTTTTTCCTACTTCTATTTTCTTACCACACTTTGAGCTTTTTCTGTTATTTCTCCCCTTTTTCTGTTGTTGGAAGAAATATCCCTGTGGGTTCAGTTCCAAGTGGGGAGAAAGAGACTGGAAACATGGAGGCTACTTGGAAAGATGGTTTAATGGTTCAGAGGACCACGTGGTCTGAAGTCCTGGGGAAATGAGTGAATGGGTGAGAGAGGCCCATGGGGCTATGCTGGGGTAATTTTATAGGCTGTCCTGAGTCCCAGGTTTGGTTGAACCTTGCTGGGTGATGCAATCTTCCCAGGTACCATGTGGTGAGACGGGTAAAGGGTTAATCCTATTATGTCCTGAGGGCCATGTCTTAATCCCATCACCCTGGAGCTGAAGGTGGGGGCAGGGAGCGGCTTTCTCCTTTTTTTCATCCAGGGGAATATATTCTTCCTTTCTAATAGTTCCTATAATATTCCATTCTTCAAAGAGAGGGATGGGTGCTAACTTTCTACACCGTTCTAAGTCAGTTTCTATTTTTAAAACTTTTAATAAGTATATTACAAAAACACTTGGTATTTTCAGTTTTAGCAAATTGAAATGGACTTGAGTTGGACCCTTTAAGACAGAAAATTAGAAAGCTTATTACGCAGGATGTGATAAAAAAATAAACATTGTTTTCAGAGCCAAGAAGGGAATATTATCTCCCACCCCACATTTGCCTTCTCAGCTTAGAGCCACCAAATGCTGTCAATTTCACTTTCCAAGAGTTGCTGCTGATTAATGGGATTTTTTTATTGTTATAATTTGTATCCTGCCTTGACTATTTTTACAAATAATTCAAGGAGATGAACATATCCAACATACCTTTCCCCTCTTATTTATCCACACAACCACCCTGTGAGGTGGGTTGGGCTGAGAGTGAGTGATTGGGTTTCAGGGCTAAGGCAGGATTTGACTTCAGAGTCTCCTGCTCCAAGGTTACGCTTTGAGTGTCCCAAGAGTGACATACCATTTTTAATTAACATCTGAAAAATGGCTGGTTAGACAAGTAGCTCTATTCATTTTCCTTCATAGTGCACCACTTGCTGGCAAGGGGCCAGGTCCTAACCTTAAGTTCATTGTGGAGAAGTTTCTCTTTCCCTCCAGGGACTTAACAAAGCTTGCACTTAATAAGTGGCTTTCTGTGTGTGCTCTCTGCTGTTTACTAGTTGCAGAAATCTTGTGATTTCCCTTTGTTATCTTCTGACCATAGTGAACATTTCTGGGGTGGGGGGGGGGAGTGAGTGGCTATCACATCAGCTCAAAGGGAAAGTGTTATGTCCTGAGGACTCAAGGAGTTCTCACTCAGGTCCACTCACTTGTGTGGGCGTTATTTCCCCCATTCCCATTGGTCAGTTCTCCCCAGCAGCCAGCTATAAAAGCAGGCTGCGGGGTCCAACTGGCTGCTGATTGCTGCGAGCCAGTTCCAGGCTTTGGCAAGCACGGTCAGCCCTTTATTTGTAAATAAAGTACTGTTGCACTCATGCTCTGGTTCAGCCTCTCATTGCTCAAACTTAACACTGGCGACGAGGATGGGATGGCTACCAGAAGCACCTTGCAACCGCTGAGTCACTAGCCACCGATCTACAGCCCAGAGAGAGCGATCGGTTGGCAACAGGGGAACGCTGATCCGCAGCCAGAGAGAGCGGTCAGCTAGCGAAACGAGCGATCAAAAAGAGCAAACGCAGATCCGCAGCCAGAGAAAGCGGTCTGAGTCAAATAGTTAGAAGCGTCTGTAGCCGCTTGTTAGCCACGCTACGGGGAAAGTGAAGCGCTGCGAGCCGCAGCCGCTCTGCATTTGGCGCGAAATTCAAACGGGTGTCATTTGAATTTCGGGCCAGTAGGAATCACAGCACAGCGCTGTAGAGAGTCACTAACGCCCATTTTTTTGGCGCGAATCAAGACACCTCCAACGGCTAGCAGCCAACGTGGTAACCCAGAGAGAGAGAAAGAGAGGGTAGCAAAAACCTCTCCAGAGCTGATATCACTTGTAACTCACGAGTGTTCGTAGTCCCAGAGAGATTTCTCCCGCAGGTAGCCCAGCCGTTCCAGCACCATGAGTTCCAATCCAGTATTCCCGGCGTTTAAACCAGACGAAGAGAAGTGGGAATCGTATAAGAACCGTTTCAATCATTACATCGATGCGGTCGGCCTGTCGGATGCGGGAGAGCATCGGAAAAATCCTATTTCTAATCTACTGCGGAGCCACCATTTACGATACCGCTGCAGCACTCGTGGCGCCGAGAGAATTAAAAACGCCCGTGGTCCGAGTTGCTTGAGATCCTCACAAACCACTACGCTCCCAGACCTTCACAAATCGCCAGGAGGTTCACGTTCCGAATGAGAAAGCAATCAAGTAAGGAGACCATCAACCAATATATGGCCGCCCTCAGAACAGCAGCCCTGCACTGCGGGTTTGGAACATACCTAGAGGACATGCTCCTCGATCAATTGGTTTGTGGGGTCAAGGATCTCAACCTACAGAGGCGACTGCTAGCTAAGAAAGACCTCAACCTCGCAAGCGGTAGAGAAGGCCCTAGCAGCCGAGCTAGCTACGAACTCAGCCACCGAAATTCAGGGCCCAAGCGCCAAGCTAGCAGCATTCCCAGTCCATTCCGAAGAGGTGGAAGCGGAGGAAGGCCACAACGATGAGAACGATGTCCATCGCCTCACCAATGACAGACGGTCGCAGGTAGGGGCCAAACAAGAATACACCGGTCCACCCAAGCACATCACCCTGTGCCTAGCCTGTGGGGATCACATCAAAGGGCCACCTGCAAGTTTAAAGGAGCCGTTTGCAACAACTGCCATAAGAGGGGGCACATTGCAGAGTCTGCCAAGCCCCCAAAGCGCTGCACAAAGACCCCGTCCTCGCACTCGGGACCACAGAGGCAAGTATTAAACTGTCGCACGCACCGCCTTGCCAGGCGTACTTGCTACTCTGTTAGTAAAATTTCTCTCTCCATTTCCTAGAAGGTAAACCGTGCCACATGGAGGTTGACACAGGGTCAGCGCTCTCAATAATCTCGTGGAACACCCTCAAGAGACTCCACCCCAGCCTATCTACTACCTGGCTTCAGAGATGCCAGTTCGGTCTGAAGGACTACCAGGGAAGGCCATTCCCGTGATCGGCAGAGGCAAGTTCTTTGTCAGTTTTAGAGCTTTTAAAGGCCACCTACCTCTAGTGGTAGTTAACGGCAACCTACCCACTTTATTGGGGCTCGATTGGTTTCCCCACCTCGGCCTAGGGTTAACAGGAGTCCATGCTGTCTCAACCTCAGACACTGACTCTTATTCGCTGACTACGCAGATGTGTTCAGCGAGGAGCTGGGGTGTTATAATGGAACCCCCATCTCGTTCACCGTTGACCCCAGGCAGCCCCAATCAGATTAAAACCACGTAGGGTTCCATTTGCTATTCGACCAAAACTAGACGCTGAATTGGATAAACTACTAAAACAAGGGGTCATTGAGCCAACAGATTTCGCCAAGTGGGAGACGCCCATTGTCACACCCTAAAAAAGATGGTAGCCTGAGAATTTGCTCGGACTACAAGACAACAATCAATAAATATTTACAAGTTAGCGCCTATCCCGTGCTCCGTCATTCAGCATTTATTGCATACATTCGAACCGGGCAGTATTTTTGCTAAATTGGACATGTCTCAAGCATATCAACAGTTCCCTGTTGATAACCAAACAGCGGAACTTCAGACCATCGTCACTCACAGGGTGCCTTCCGATGCAAGCGTCTCCAATTTGGCGTAAGTGTTGCCCCGGCATTTTTCAATCCCTCATGGAGCGGATTTTACAGGGCCTCCCTGGTGTAGTACCCTACTTCGACGACATCTTGGTCTCGGCCAGGGACAGACCCCAACTCTTCCAGAGAGTGCGAGCAGTGTTAGAGAGGTTCAGACAGCATGGCCTCAAGTTAAAAAAAAGAAAAATGCGCCATTGCCACTAGACAGGTGGACTTTCTGGGTTATAAAATTGACGCCTCTGGCATTCACCCCTGGAGTCCAAGGTCAGGGCGATCCACGAAGCTCCCACACCAACCTCCAAAACGGAGCTACAAGCTTTCTTGGGACTCCTAAACTTTTATGCATCCTTCTTGCCCCATAAAGCCTCAGTAGCCGAACCCCTACACAGATTACTAGACAAAAAGTCACCGTGGCACTGGGGGCACAAAGAAGACCAGGCGTTTAACGCCGTCAAATCACTACTTACGTCAGAGGCAGTGCTCATCCAATTCGACCCCAACCTTCCTTTAGTACTGGCAGCAGACGCATCCCCTTTTGGAATTGGGGCGGTCCTTAGTCACCGACTCGCCAACGGCGCCCGAAGCACCCATCGCTTTTTTTCCAGGACGCTCTCGGCCACGGAGCGAAATTACAGCCAAATAGACAAGGAAGCCCTAGCAGCTGTTGCAGCCGTGAAAAAGTTTCACGAATTCCTTTTGGCCACTTCTTGAACTGGTCACCGACCATAAACCCCTCCTGGGCCTACTGGCCGGCGACAAACAGACACCTCAAGTCCTCTCCCCTCGGATGACACGGTGGACGCTTTTTTAGCGGCCTACTCATACAAACTTATCCACCGCCCGGGCAAAACTCTATCCCACGCTGACGCACTCAGTCGCTGCCCTTACCCGCTCCGGCTGAAGACCCAGCTCCTGTCAATGCCATTTTTGAAATCACCCAGTTGGACCTGCCCATCACCGCCCTTGACATCGCCGCCAAAACCAAGGCAGACCAAACGCTCGCCCAGGTGCTCGACTGGGTGAGGAGGGGTGGCCGGGAGGCAATGTTGATAACAAATTCGCACCCTTTAAGACTCGCATGCAGGAGCTGTCCAGTTTGCAGGGTTGTCTACTGTGGGGCACTCGAGTGATCATTCCGACCTCGCTGCGTCCGAGTCCTGGAGGCGTTGCACGAGGGACACCCCGGCATTGTGAGAATGAAGGCGTTGGCACGCAGCTACGTATGGTGGCCGGGTCTAGACGAGGACATTGTCAATTGGGTAAGTTCCTGCAGCATTTGCCAGGAATCCCGTCCTGCTCCCCCATCGCCACCCCTACCAGATGGGAGAGCGCCAGCGCCCTTGGTCTAGAATCCATATCGATCTGGCCGGCCCGTGCATGGAAAGATGTTCCTAGTGGTCGTGGACGCTTATTCCAAGTGGATAGACGTGGCGCAGCTATCCACGACAACCACACTAGCAATCACCAACGTGTTAACGCGCCTGTTCGTTACCCATGGACTACCCGACTCCTTGGTCTCCGATAATGGCCCACAGTTCGCATCAGTAGAATTCAGCCGTTTTGCAGCCAACCTAGGCATTCGCCACATTTTAACAGCCCCATTCCACCCCGAGTAATGGGTTAGCTGAAAGGGCCGTCAGGACCACCAAAGAGGCCCTCGCTAGGTTTGGCAGAGATGACTGGCACCACAAACTCTCACGGTTCCTGATGAGCCAGCACTCAACCCCTGTGCAGTCACCAATAAGTCCCCAGCGGAACTTCTGATGGGCCGACGCCTGAGGACTGTATTGGATAGACTGCACCCACAATACTGCCCTGACTCTCCCCTCGCTTCCACTTCGGGGGTTAGACATTTTATGTTACAGGAGCCGATATTCGCCAGGAATTTCGCTGGGGACCCACTTTGGATTCGGGCGAAGTCATCGCCGTCACGGGCCGAGATCATATAGAGTCAGGCTAGAGGACGGTCGCGTCTGGAGGAGACACATAGACCAACTCAGAAGGCGCCACAGCAACCTCGCAAACAAGGATCCAGAGTCTCCAGTCGAAGGGGAACCGTCCCATCCACCACCCAGCCACATCGCACCCAGTGACCAGTCTGCGCCAGCGGTCGCCCGGTCAGCCCAAACCCGGACAACAGCGCCCAGAGAGTTGATCAGCCGGATCCAACCCACGAGAGTTTGACTCCAGAAACCAACCCGGTGGTTTCCGAGGATGCCCAGTCCAGAGAGAGTGTTGGTGACACTATGCCAGCACAACCGTCACAGACTGATGCCGAACAGTCAGACAATGTTCCCGAGTTGCGCCGCTCCAGGCGCCAGCACAAACCCCCCATCTACCTCAAGGACTATGCGTGTTCGCATCTGGGGGGAAGGGGTGTTATGTCCTGAGGACTCAAGGAGTTCTCACTCAGGTCCACTCACTTGTGTGGGCGTTATTTCCCCCATTCCCATTGGTCAGTTCTCCCCAGCAGCCAGCTATAAAAGCAGGCTGCGGGGTCCAACTGGCTGCTGATTGCTGCGAGCCAGTTCCAGGCTTTGGCAAGCACGGTCAGCCCTTTATTTGTAAATAAAGTACTGTTGCACTCATGCTCTGGTTCAGCCTCTCATTGCTCAAACTTAACAGAAAGCCTTGTTCAGCAATTGGCATGTCAATTACTCACCACTTCAGCACATATTTGGGAAGAAGACATTGTAAGCACGGGACCTAGTTGATTAACTCTTATGACCTATCTCTGTGTTTTCTTTTTTCAATATCTGACCCAGTTGTCATGGCCAGCTATACGGAGTGCCACATTTCAGTCCATTTAGGAGGAACACACATTTCTGAATTTTTTATTGTGTAGATATGGATATAGATGAAAAATCTATAATCCCTTGGAAAATTCTTGAAGACTCAACTGGCCAGGCACAGCCAAACAGAAAGGCCAGGATGAATAAAAACTCAAGATTTGCACAGACTAGAAAGAGGAAACAGAAACAGGTAACAGGCAGATTGCACTCTGTAGAAAACGGAAGCTAATTCCATAAAATCACCATAGGGAAACAGAGATTAAGATAACAGGACAAAAAAACCCTGCCCTAATAGATTCCTCAAAGCATTTACTTATTTAGTAATAAATGAATAAATCTATTGGCTGGCCCCTGCCTTGAGACTCCATTTCTCACATTTCCTTCCCCAAACCCCTTCCCCTCCGCCTTCTTCCATGTATCCCAGAACCACATCTGCATTTCCAAGAGAATTTGGGGAAAAGAAATCCCAGATGTCCAGGAAGGTCCGGAAGGGGAAGGATGATTAACTTGCGGATCAATGGGGCAGGACAATGCATTATTGGTGATGCTACGGGAGCCCAGGATGCTACGGGAGCCTGGAGGGAAGGCTGTAGCAGAAGATTTTTATTTTAATTTGTCAATCGCTTACAAGATAATAGGTATGTATATACATAGTTATGAATACATGAAATGGATATGAATAAGAAAAAAACAATAGGACAGGGATGGTGGTAGGCACATTGGTGCGCTTAGAAACCGGGGTCAGGTAGAGTATTCCAGACATTGACCACTCTGTTGCTGAAGTCGTATTTCCTGCAATCAAGTTTGGTGCGGTTAACCTTGAGTTTGTATCTTTTGTTTGCTCTTGCGTTGTTATGAAGCTGAAGTATTCATTGACAGATACGTTGCAATGTATGATTTTATATACCGTACTTAGATCAGACCGAAGATGCTACCCAACTGCATCTATCCCCCTCCCAGTTGTGTGCCAGTCTCTTAAACTCATTCCCATTTCCTGGACGACGGCACACCTTTGGAGTTCACACTGGTTCAATACTTATATTTCAACATAAATAATTGCTCCCCCCACCCTTGCAAAACAGGTGCACATCAATGTCTATAGCCGAATAACAAAGTTGGAAGGGTTCTTGGAGGTCTTCCAGTCCAATCCCCTGCATAGGCAGGAGACACTATACCAGGGGTCCCCAAACTTGGCACCTTGAAAACTTGTGGACTTCAACTCCCAGAATTCTCTAGCTGGCTGTTCTCACTGTCGGGAAATTTCTCCCTAGTTCCAGATTGCTTTTCTCCTTGAGAAAAGAGAACTTGATTTCTTCTCTCCCCCCCCCCTCCCCCAAAATAAAAAAAAATAAAAAAGAAATACTCCGCCAACGGACGAGTTTGACGTCACAACGGAAGAGCATGCGCAGAAGACTCTAGAAAGTAGTGCCTGCAGTACATAGGAGAAACGATGATTTCTCTTTTACTGGAGGAGGGGCAGCTCTCTACTGAAGGGGCGGAAACAATGACCGCGTATAGCGGTCTTGCCTCTCTAGGAAGGAGGGCTCTGCGAGGACAGGGCGGGGCGAGAAGTTTTGGCGGGAAGGATTTGCAACTCCTGTGCTGAGGCGAAGAAACTCTGAGGGGAGCGGAGCCCGCGTTCTCCCCCCCCCGCCCCATGAAACCGGGAAAGTGGCGATCGATGGCGGAGGCTCTGCCCTGGCTGAAAGAGGCCTTTGGGAGACGCTGAAGCCGGAGGCCAAATGCCAAATGGAAGCCCAAGGATCTTTAAGGGCGGTAGCAGCAGCAACAGCCCCCAGTACCCTCCAGGCGAGAAGAGGCGGCGGGGAATCCGGCGAGGGAAGCGGCAGCCCCAGCGGCCTCCCGGAGGAGCCCCGCAGCTCCGAGGCTGAGCGCTGGCGCTTCCCCTGCTGCGGCGCCCGGGAGGCCGAGGGGCCCCGGGCGCTTTGCAGCCGCCTGCATCGGCTGTGCCGGGGATGGCTGCGGCCCGAGCGGAGCAGCAAAGCCGAGATGCTGGACCTGGTGGTGCTGGAGCAGCTGCTGGCCCTGCTGCCCCCGGAGCTGTCGGGCTGGCTGAGGGAGTGCGGGGCGGAGAGCTGCGCCCAGGCGGTGGCCCTGGCTGAAGGCTGCCTCCTCGGCCCCTCAGACTCCCCGGAGCCCGGAAAGGGGCGGCAGGTGAGAAGAGTTAACTGTGAGGGAAGCATGGGACGCTGTTGTGTTTAGCAGCCTCTGTAAGAAATAAGAGACATTCAGAAGAAAGATGTCTGCATTTCTTGGAACTCTTAATTCTTTGAGAACTTACTTGTTCTTGAGGCAAATGCTTCGTTTTCCTCTTGAAGAAAAATCCATGAGAGGAAAGAGAAATTCACCCTCAGGGCTGTAAGAGTTTGAGGGAGGAGGGCTAGAATCCTTTCTTTGCCCTGCCTTTCTATCCTTTAATGCATGAATGGAGGATTTGTTCCCGTTCAGCAGACACTCTTCAAACTACTCATTCTCATTAACGACATTGCGAATCTTATAAGTCTTACTTGCCTGCTTCTCTTCTTTATAAATAGTCACTGGATACATATATCTAGAGAACATATGTTGGTATGTTTATATTTGGTTGGAAATATGCGGAAGATACCTTCATCTTGCAGTGGATAGACAATGGCTAAAATGATGATGATCATGATGGTATAATGTAATGGTTTGTGGGAATGCTTGAGAAGCCAGACTGAACAACCATGTAAATAGCGTTTCTCTGTCCCCACAAAGAGACTCTGCATCTCTCACAAAACCATCTGGGTGTTCATCCCAAGGTCTGTCTCTGAATTGCCAGGTTGGTGGTCTTTCTACTACAAGAGGCATAAGGAAGCCCAAAGAAAAGGAAGGGAAGATCAATTCTTTCGTACTCCAGAGACAAAACTCTAAATCTAAAGGAAAAGATTCCTGGAGAGATAAACAGGCATAGGTCCATCCATAAAAAGAGGAAAGGCCACAGCTATCACTAGAAGCGGAGAAGATAAGCAAGTCCTGGTCAGAATGAAAAGAGGAAATAAGCACTTCACAAAAATGGCAGACATTTACCCAGAAATAACAGATACCTTCAAATCAGAATTTCTGAATACTCTCGCTTTGACTTGTGTTGGGAATTTCAAGGTAAGACAAGTGAAGTTACATAAATACAGTCCTTTGAATATGGATTATAAACCAGGCTTCTTTTTCAGATGCAGGAGCCATTCACAAGAGAGATCTCAGCAATTTCTGGAAAAGAGGAAATCGATGCGCTCCTTCTCAGGGGCAGCTTTTCAGGAGGATCCATCTTGGGGCACTACAGCAGGTAACTAGGTTTCTTCTGAGAGTGGCAGAATTCAATTTTTTCTGTTCATGAGCTGCTTCTACAGTATAGCCAAATCCGGAGTTTGTAGTTGAACATGCTATCCTGCCCAGAATGAGCCTCATTCATTGAATTTTTATGGTCATTTTGGAGATAGAAACAAGACACAATAACAACCTGATAGGCTATTAGGCAGTGTAATTTACTAGCCTAATATTTTCTAATACTTCACAGAAGAATGGAGAAACCAGTTAAAAAATTAATCCCATGAGTTGAAACTATTGTAATAGCATCATAACTCCTAAAGAAATAGTGTGCCTTTATAACAGATTTTCCATGAAAAATCCTCAAACTCAACACTAAATGACTGCATCAGTAGCAATAGCATTTATACTTATATACCACTTCACAGTGCTTTACAGCCCTCTAAGCAGTTTATAGAGTCAGCATATTGCTCCAGCAATCTGGGTCCTCATTTTAGTGACTTCAGAAGAATGGAAGAGCTTGGTGAGATTTGAACTGTCAAATTGCAGGCAGCTGGCAGTCAGCAGAAGTAGTCTGCAGTACTGCATTCTAACCACTGTGTTACCACAGCTCTTAGAATGTTCTTCAAGTGCCTTAAGACTTACAGGCTCATTTCTAGCATTTTGAAAGGGAGGAAAAGAAATTTCTAGTGGATGTGTCCTGTTTTGTAAAGAATGTAAAATTTGCTCCTGAAGTCAAGTTAATGGATTCATTCCACAAATGTTTGCTAAGTTATTCCAATGCACCAGGAGGCTCCCCAATGGCTATTGCCATTCAAAAACTTGGATTCAGGCATGCTTTGTGCATTAAGAGCACCAGCTACCAGTATTAGAGACGGGGGACTTGGGGCCTTTACATCCACAAGGACTTCTTTCCTCCAAGAAAAGGCTCATTTCGTTTTTGCAAAGCTCTGTTTGTGCAGTAAGAGAGAAAATGCACAAATCTTTTCTTGGATTGTCTATTAAAGAACATTCTCATTCTAGGGCTCTGATCCCTTTGAGGAGGTCACTGTGGACTTCACAGAAGAGGAATGGACACTGCTGGATTCAGGCCAGAGAGATTTGTGCAAAGAAGTCTCATTGGAGGCTTTTAGGAATATGTCTGCTGTGGGTAAGGTTCCACTTTGCTCTAGGTTCCATTAATTGGGGAAAGTTATTTCTGTCATAGGTAAAAAGGGAAGATCATGCACTCAAATTGCTTAAGGTGACCTTCTTTACTTAAGGCCTTGTTAGAAATGCTCACCATAGCTTTGGAAATATCCCAGATTGCCCAATCAATAGCAAAGTCTTAATGTGGTTTCCAATTGAAAAAAATCTCTTGGATATCATCAGAATTTCCCAGTTAACAATTTGCACTCAACATCTCCAAGCTGGATTCATGGCTGATGGCATATAATGCAGATGGGCATACTTTTTAGAGCAGAAGAGCCCCAGAACAGCTGTTTATTTTGACATAATTTTATTAAGGATTATTGTATTTTTAGAATTATAAGACGCTTTGGAAAATAAGATGCACATTAGCTTTAGAGGAGGAAAACAAGAATACCGGATGGATGTCTCTCAGCATCCATCCGGTATTCATCTGGCTAGCATCCTTACAGCAAACAGCCTGGACAGCTTCAGCATGTTATCCCAGCCCCAGCATGTGGCTCGTAAGGACTCCGTTCTGTTGCGCACACACTGTTGCACTCAATTGAGCTGAGATGCTGCTGCCACCAGCCTTTGCTGCTGAGCAGCTGGTTGTTTGTTTGATTGGCCTCCCAGAATATCACCCATCAGCTATTCTAGGCGATCGGGAACACCATAGCCACCGTTCGCTGCCCAGCGCCACCACTGAATTGCGGTGATCGGCAGCAGTGATCCCCGCTGCCTAGAACACCAAACCCCCTCCCCCAAATATTCACTTTATAAGCTGCACAGGCATTTCCACCCACTTTTGCAGATAAATTACACAAAAGGAATTTAAAAATACATTAAAAATAAAAAATATTTAGAAAACAGAAATTCCCCTGTATGTGTGTGCATGTATATGAAATTTGCCCCTTCATCTCCATCATGTATGTTCAATGTTAACAACTTATCACTGTCTTTTATAGTACAACCAAAATACTCTTCATTCCATACATCACCCAATATTCTATAAACTCATGTCTAAAACTTCTGATCTTACTAATTAGCCAAGAAATAGTAAAAAAATAAAGCTAATGATATAAGTAGTTACTAATATAGTCCCCATTTCCATTTAGTCTGCCTTCCACACACCCTTTTTAAACAAACTTTGCAAAAAAGGAATTTAAAACTATTAAACATTACCAAATCCCTACATAGTGTCTTGTTCATCACCTATTAAACATTTCTACAAGAAACACTATCCATTCCAAACAATTCAACATCAGCAGAAATAACTCATTTTACCAATAATCAGAAAAGGCAATATTATATTTTTTCCTCCCAACCATTCTTCAACGATATATTTGTTTCTACTATCCTTTTCCTTTCTCTTCAAATTCTTATATATCAAATCCACTTGTAATTTTCCTGAAATGACTCCAAAAATCTTTTACATTTCAATTTAAAATGGTATCATCCAACTGCATTTATAATTCCAGTGAACCCTTGTCTGCAGTCTCCAGAGAGGTTTGTTGGTTTTCGTTAGTAACCCCTGTTTTCAGTAAAGAGATAAAAAGGATCAAAAACTTCAAATAAGTAAAAGTCAAACATTCCCTTAAAGTAGCCACCTTGTGCTCTGGTAATAAACCTTCAAGGTTTGGCTTTACAATTCATACATAAACAAAACAGATTTTTCCCATATAGGATGCTCTTTCTAATTAACTTCATAAAATTTTAATCGGTTGTTTTATTTTTAATTTTTTTGGGGGTTTTGGTTTTTTTTTTTTTTTGTTTTTTTTTTATATTTTTTTATTTTTAGGGGGGGGGGGTTTTTTGGGGTTTGTTTTTTTTTTTTTTTTTTTTTTTTTTTTTAATATTTTTTGGGTGTTTTTGGTTTTTTTTTTTGTTTTTTTTTTTTTTTTTTTTTTTTTTTTTTTTTTTTTTTTTTTTTTTTTTGGGATTTTTTTTTTTTTTTTTTTTGTTTTTGGGGGTTTTTTTTTGTTTTTATTTTTTTTTGTTTTTTTTTTTTGGGTGTTTTTTTTTTTTTTTTTTTTTTGGTTTTTGGGGGGAGAATTGGAAATTTTAATCAGTTGTGGTGATGGGGGGTTGTTTTTTGGTTATGTTTTTTTTTGGGGGGGGGTTTTGGTTGGGGGGGGTGGGAAGGAGAAGGGGTTTTTGGGTGGGGGTTTGGGGTGTATTTTGGGTAATTTTGTGGGGGGGGCTCTTTTTTTTTTATCTGGGGGGGGGGGGGGTTTGTGTGTTTTTGGGGGGGGGGGGATATTTTTTTTAAGGTTTGGGTAATTTTTTTGGTTTTAAAGTAAAGGTTTTTTATGGGGGTTTTTTGGGGGGTGTTGGGGGGGTGATTTTTTTTAATTATTTTTTTTTATATTTTTGGGGGTTTTTTGGGGGGAGTTTGGTGGGGGGGGGGGGTTTTTTTTTTTGTTGAGAATTTTGTGGGGGGTTGTTTTTTTTGGGGGGTTGGGGGGGGGGGGGGGGTTTTTTTTTTAAAAAAAATTATGTTTTTTTTGTTTTTTTTTGTTGGGGGGGGTTTATTTGAAATGAATTTAATAATGTTTTTTTTGGGGGGTTTTGGTTTTTTTTTTATTTATTTGTTTTAAAAGGGGGGGATGGGGGTTTTAATTTTTTTTTTTGGGTTTTTTTTTTTTGTATAAGTAAATTTTTTATTTTGTGTTTGTTGGGAATTTTTTATTTTTTTTGGGGGTTTTTTTGGGGGGTGGAATTTTTGGGGTTTGGGGGGGTTGGGGGGGTGGGGTTGTATTAATTTTTGGGGTTTTTTTTTTTTTTTTGGGTGGTTGTTTGGGGGTTTTTTTTTTTGGGGTTTGGGAATTTATTGGTTGTTAGGGTGGATTTTATTTTTTTGTTTGGAATTATTTATATTTTTTTTTTTTTAAATTTTTTTTTTTTTTTTATTTTTTTTTTTAGTGTTTTTTTTTTTTTTTTTTTTTTTTTTATTTTTTTTATTTTTTTTGTTGTTTTTTTTTTTTTTTTTTTTTTGTTGTTTTTTTTTTTTTTTTTTTTTTTTTTTTTTTTTTTTTTTTTTTTTGTTTTTTATTTTTTTTTTTTGTTTTTTTTTTTTTTTGGTTATTTTTTTAATTTGGGGGGGTTTTTTTTTTTTTTTTTTTGGGAAATTTGTTATTTTTTTTTTTTTTTTTTTTAATTTTTTTTAAAAGGGTTGGGTTGTTTTTTTTTTTTTTTTTTTTGGTGTTTGTGCTGATTTTTTATTTTTTTTTTTTTTTAAGTGAGGGGATAAATTATTTTTTTATATTTGTTTGGGGGTTGTAAGGTTTTTTGAGTGGTTTTTAGGGGGTGTTTTAATTTTTTTGTGTGTTGAGAAGATTTTATTTTTTTTTTTTGTTTTTTTTTTGGAGTTTTTTTATTTTTTTTTTTATTTTTGAGGTTTTAAATTTTTGGTTTTTTTTTTGGGTTTTGAATTTTTTTTTTTAATGTTTTAATTTGATTTAAAAGAAGGTGATTATTTGAGAAATTTTTATTTTTGAAATTGTTTTTTTTTTTTTAAGTATTGTTTGTGTTTTTTTTTTTTAATTTGGTGTTTTTTATATAATAAAAATTTTTTTTTTTTTTATAAAAATTTTTTTTTTAATTTTTTTTTAAAATTAAAAAAATGAGGGGGGTTTTTTTTGATTTAATAAGGTTTTTTTTTTTTTTTTTTTTTGAAATTTTAATTTTTTTTTTTTTTGGAATTTTGATTTTTTTTTTTTTTTTTTTTTTTTTTTTTTTTTTAGGGTTTTTTTTTTTTTTTTTTTTTTGGTTGTGTTTTTTGTGGGGTGGGGGGTTTTTTGGTTTTTGGTTTTGGGTTTTTTTTTGGTTGTTGTTTTGGGTGGTGTTTTTGGGGGGGTGGGGGGGTTTTTTTTTTGGTTGGGGGTGTGGGGGGGGTTTTGTGGGTTGTGTGGTTTTTGTTTGTTTTGGGGGTGGGGTTTGTTGTTTTGGGTTTGGGGTTTTTTTTTTTTTTGGTTGGTGTTTTTTGGTGTTTTTTTTTTTTTTTTTTGGTGGGGGTTTGGGGGGTTTTTTTTTTTTTTGTAATTGTGTTGTTGGGTTTTTTGGGGTTTTTGTTTTGTATGGGGGGGGGTTTTTTGGGGTTTGGGGGGTTTGGTTTTTTGGGTGGGTTTTTGGGGTTGGGAATTGGTTGATGTTTTTTTATTTTTTTTTGGGGTTTTGTTTGTTTTTTTTATTTTGTTTTTTTTTATTTTTTTTTTTTTTTTTTTTTTTTTTTTTTTTTTTTTTTTTTTTTTTTTTTTTTTTTTTTTTTTTTTTTTTTTTTTTTTTTTTTTTTTTTTTTTTTTTTTTTTTTTTTTTTTGGTTTTTTTTCTTTTTTTTTTTTGGGGGATGTATTTTTTTTTATTTTTTTGTTTGGGGTTTTTGTTTTTTTGAAAGGGTTTTTTGTTTTTTTTGTTTTGGGGGGTATTATTTTATTTTTTTTATTGTTTATTTTTTTTTTTTTTTTTTATTATTTTTTTTTTTTTTTTTTTTTTTTTTTTTTTTTTTTTTTTTTTTTTTTTTTTTTTTTTTTTTTTTTTTTTTATTTTTTTTTTTTTTTTTAATTTTTTTTATTTTTTTTTTTTTTTTTTTTTTTTTTTTTTTTTTTTTTTTTTTTTTTTTTTTTTTTTTTTTTTTTTTTTTTTTTTTTTTTTTTTTTTTTGGATTTTTTTTTTTATGGTGATGTTGATATTTTAAGTTTTTTTGGGAAGATTTTTTGGGTTTTTTTTTGGGTTGGGGTGTGGGGGGTTTTTTTTTTTTTGTTTTTTTTTTTTTTTTTTTTTTTTTTTTATTTTTTTTTTTTTTTTTTTTTTTTTTTTTTTTTTTTTTTTTTTTTTTTTTTTTTTTTTTTTTTTTTTTTATTTTTTTATTTATATTTTTGATTTTTTTGGTATATTTTTTTTTGTTGATTTTTTTTTTTTTTTAATTTTTGAAATGGGGAAGGGAGAATAAAGTTTTTATTATTTTTTTTTTTTTTTTTATGTTTTGGGGGTTTTTTTTTTTTTTTGGGGGTGAATGGGAAGGTTTTTTTTGGGGTGGGGTTTTTTTTTGTTGTGTTTTTTTTTTTATTATGTGAAGGTTGGGGGGGGGGGATTGGGTTGGGGCCGAGGGGTTTGTTTTTTTTGGTTTTTTTTTTTTTTTTTTTTATTTTTTTTTTATGGCTTTTTTATTTATTTTTTTTGTTTTTTTGTTTTGTTTTTTTTTTTTTTTTTTTTTTTTTTTTTTTTTTTAATAATTATTCTAATGGTGGGGGTTGGGGCGTGGTTTTGTTGGGTTTTTTCTTTTTTTTTTTTTTTTTTTTTTTTTGTTCCCATTTTCACAAAGCATTTAAAAGCTTTCAAAAAACAACTAAACTAACCTATTCCCTGTATATTGCAATAGATTACAAAAATAATTTAGAAAGCTGCAAAGCTATGATATTCTTTTAAAATGGACTGAAGAGAATGCCATCCAGTAATTGATAAGGTTGCATTTATGGTTCAGCACATCATGGAACCCACAACTTTTAGCTGATCACAAACAGCTGCAGAAATGAAAAGTTTTGCTGTTTGCTTACAAAAATCAGATGTATAAAGTAAATGTGGACAATCTTCAGTTGTTCTAGGGAAAAAAATCAGCTATCCAAACTTGACATCTAACCGGCCAAATCCCCAACAGAAAAATGGGGGTGTTGGTTCTCTTCACCACACAAGATGTTATCTCCTCCTCCCTAACAGTTCTAAATTTCAATAGGGATTTCTATTTTTTTTCTTCAAAGCAGATGATGGAATGGAGAATGAGAAGAAGGAAAAGTTAATGCCACTGCAAACAACAAGTTATGAAGGAGAACTTACTGATCATGAAAGGATTCACACAGGAGTGAAACCATATAAATGTACAGAGTGCGGAAAGAGATTTTGTTTCAAGCGTAATCTTAAGCGCCATGAGAGGATCCATAGCGGGGAGAAACAATATAGCTGCATGGAGTGTGGAAAATGTTTCACTCAGAAAAGTACTCTTTCTGAACATGAAAGGGTTCACACAGAAGTAAAACCATATAAATGCACAGAGTGTGGAAAGAACTACCGTTTCAGGTGCAATCTTAATCGCCATGAGATGATCCATAGACGGGAGAAACAACATAGCTGCAGGGAGTGTGGAAAGAGATTCTTTCAGAACACAGCTCTTACCATCCATCAAAGGAGTCACACAGGGGAGAAACCATATAAATGCCTGGAGTGTGGAAAGAGTTTTATTTCAAATGGAAATCTTAATGCTCATAAAAGAATCCACACAGGGGAGAGACCGTTTAAGTGCATGGAGTGTGGAAAGCAGTTCATTCGGAAAAGAGATCTTACTGATCATGAAAGGGTTCACACAGGAGTGAAACCATATAAATGCACAGAGTGCGGAAAGAGATTTCGTTTCAAGCGTAATCTTAAGCGCCATGAGAGGATCCATAGCGGGGAGAAACAATATAGCTCTGTGGAGTGTGGAAAAAGTTTCACTCAGAAAAGTTCTCTTTCTGATCATGAAAGAATTCACACAGAAGTAAAACCATATGAATGCACAGAGTGTGGAAAGAACTACTGTTGCAGGTGCAATCTTAATTGCCATGAGATGATCCATAGAAGGGAGAAACAACATAGCTGCATGGAGTGTGAAAAAGGATTCTATGAGAGGACAGATCTTACTATCCATCAAAGGATCCACACAAGGAAGAAACTAAATAGTTGTGAGGAATGTGGAAAGGCTTTTGTTTTAATAGGAGAACTTAATTTTCATAAAAGTCACACAGGTGAGAAAGTAAATAATTGCATAGAGAGTGAAAGTAGTTTCAATTTCAGGAATAGTCTCGATAACCATGAGGGGATCCACAGAAGGGAGAAAAAACATAGCTGCAGGGAGTGTGGAAAGAGATTCTTTGAAAACAGAGAGCTTACTATCCATCAAAGGAGTCACACAGGGGAGAGACCATATAAATGCCTGGAGTGTGGGAAGAGCTTTATTTCAAAAGGAAATCTTAATTCTCATAAAAGAATCCACACAGGGGAGAGACCATTTAAGTGCATGGAATGTGGAAAGCAGTTCATTAGGAAAACACATCTTTCTGCTCATGAAAGGGTTCACACAGGAGTGAAACCATATAAATGTTCGGAGTGTGGAAAGACCTTCCGTTTCAGGAGCAATCTTAATAGTCATGAGAGAATCCACAGAGAGGAGAAACAAAATAATTGAATGGTGTGTGGAAAAGGATATGAGGGGAAACATTACTATGTGTCAATCAATCAAATGTTTATTGTCAGTGCACAACATGTGTACAATGAAATTGAAAAGGATATGCATATAGGAGAGCCCCTATAAACACACTGTATATTCAACAAGCTCCCATTTCAAAAGTTCTCTTAGTTCCCATGAGAGGATGCACAGATTCCTACAGGGAGTCTGGAAAAGGATTCTGTGAGAGGAGAGACCTTGTAGCTATTAAAGGATTCACAGAGTAGAAAGACCGTATAAATGGAAAGAGTATGGAAAGGGCTTCAATACGAACTTTCACGTAGCTCAACACAAGAGATCCACACAGGGATTAAACTGGAACATGGAAAGAGCTTTACTTAGGTGTCAACGTTGAGACAGATTGGGAGTGTCACAGCCATTTTCTCTGTTTCTCAGCTTGACACACTTTGGGGGAAAGTGGGAGCTTTGGAATGTCAGACCAGACATCAACAACTTACTATCTTGTGGGAACCAAGGTTATTTAACAGGTGCTGGCCAGAGACTGGAAGAGGTTTCCAAGGAGATGCCAGAACACCTGACTGAACAATGTGACCTGTGACAAGGAGGGAGGAAGCTGTCTAATCTTTTACTGAAAGTGTGGGAAATAGCCAGAGCTGATTTTGTTTTTCAACTGTGCTGAAATGATGTATTCAATAAATCGGTTATTTGAGAAAACTAAAAGTGTCGAGTTGAGTTGCTGGATTGGTTGGGTTCATTACTTGGAACCTTGACATCTGGAAGGACAAATTAAGTCTCTTAAAAGAATCCATACAATTAGTCCTCTGCTTATAAAAGTTTATTTAGTGAATGTTCAAAGAGTGAAAAAAATGAAATAAAATGAAAAATATGACTTAGATCAGTTCTCATACTAATGACTGTTGCAGCATCTCCATGATCATGTGATCAAAATTTAGGCACTTGCCAACTGGCATGTATTTATGATGGACTGGACCAGAGACTGGAGATTATGAAGAACAGATACAGGAACTGGGCCTGGCAAGTCTACTGAAAAGAAGGACCAGGGGAGATATGATAGCAGTCTTCCAATATTTGAGGGGCTGCCTCAGAGAGGAAGGGGTCAAGCTATTTTCCAAAGCATCCGAAGGCCAGACAAGGAATAATGGATGGAAACTGAACAAGGAGAGATTTAACCTGGAAATAAGGAGACACTTTCTGACAGTGGAAACAATCAACCCATGGAACGGAAGTTGCCTTCGGAAATTGTGGGAGCACCATCACTTGAGGCTTTCAAGAAGAGATTGGACTGCCATTAGTCAGAAATGGTGTAGGGTCTCCTGTTTGGGCGAGAGGTTGGACTAGATGACCTGCAAAGTCCCTTCCAACTAATTATTTGTTATCTGGTTGCAGCGCTCTGGGGTCAGATGATCTCCATTTGTAAGCTTTCAACAATCGATGGGTAAGGGAGAGTCGCTTATCTACCGCGTTTCTCACAAAATAAGGCTGGGTCTTATTTATTTTTTTTGACCCCTGAAAAAAAGGCTAGGCTGTCTTTTCGGGGGGGGTGATTTAATTCCCCCCCTTGCATCCTCGGGTGGGCGGGCAGCGACGGCTTGGATGTGGACCTCGGCATTGGTGGGGCACTTCGTATTGGGAGACCTTCCACCATCGTTGCTTTCCCTTCTTCTGTGCTGCCGTGGCATTTACAGCAACGCTGCGGCATTTGGCACAGCCACGTGCGGCCAGCCAGGGCTCCTCCCTGCAACCGGAGCCTGGCGGTGACACTCGGCTTCCGGCACTCCTGTTGCCGCCTTCCCTTTGCCTTTGAAGGCAAAGCCAATTCTTTTAAAAACGACACCCTACTACTGGTACGACAAAGCCTCCCCTGCTCAAGAGGGGCAGCCCAACCCCACGTGGGGAGGCGAATCTCCTGGGGCCATAGTCCAGGGTCGGCCCGCCCCGGGAGAAGCACCCAGCCACTATTCCTGCCTGGCGCTGGGCAGAGCACAAAGATCTTTGCCTGGGGTGCCCAGCGCAGCTGACAGGCATCCCCACCGGACCCTCTGCTCATCTCACCAGGGCTGCGCCAGAGCTTTTCAGGCTGGACAGAGCCAGGAAAGCGAGCCGTGGGTACGCGCCCGCCTGCCAAACAAAAGAGCCAGGCTGATCTGAGCTTGGCTTCCCAACCAAGTCCCTCCAGCCCGAATCAAGGGCCACCGGGAGAGGCTGCCTGTCCGCAGACAGGGAGGTATGATGGCAGCACTGCTTCCCTGGCCGGCGGGGAGAGCCCGAAGCCTCCCATCCTTTCCACCCCTCACCCAGCCCATGCCCGTCCCCACGCATCTCCAAATGCGCCGGCAGCTCCAAACGCTGCAGCGGCATGGGCATCGGGCAGAGGTCCTGACTCAGTGGGGCTCAGCTCGGAGGAGGACGTGGCGCAGGCTCTCGCCTTGCCCCTGTCCATGGGTGGGCGCTATCACTGCCTCGGGCGGCCTCTCCCAGTGGCCCCTTCAGGCACTTGGCAACTGGGAGGCTTTGTCGTACCGGTTGTAGGGTGTCATTTTTAAAAGAATTGGCTTTGCCTTTGAAGGCGAAGGGAAGGCAGTGACAGGAGCGCCTGAAGCAGAGTGTCTCCGCTGGGCTCCGGTTGCAGGGAGGAGCCCTGGCTGGCTGCACGTGGCTGCGCCAAATGCCGCGGCGTTGCTCTAAACGCCACGGCAGCATGGGAGAAGGGGAAGCAACGGTGGCGGAAGGTCTCCTGATATGAAGTGCCCCGCCAAAGTCAACGCAGGCAGCACCATATCCGGGTCTGCAACAAAAGTACTTCCTAATGACAAGCCCCTCCGCCATTCCCCCCCCAATTTCGCATGTTTAATATAGGCCTTAATTTGGGGGGGAGGGGCTTAATTTGATTTTATGGCGATAAAACATGCTGGGACTTCCTATTGGGGGAGACCGTATTGTTGGAGAAACACGGTATATCATTCACTTTAAAAGTGCAGTGATTTGCTAATGTTTGCAAACTGAGATGTAACTGCTTGCTTAGCAAGGGAAATCTTGGACTGAATTGTCGTAAGTTGAGAACTACCTTTATTATTGTCCTTCCTGATGAAATATCAAAAGGATTGATTCCATTAAAAGATTTTATTGGTTGAAGGGAGCTGTTTGTTCTCCATGAGCAAATTAAGTTCCTCAGCAGAAATGTCAAGCCTTTACACCTAAGCATTTAGCCAGAGAGTTTGAACCAGGGTAAGGGATGTCTCCATTTTTCTGTGCTCCATGTACTGATTGGCAAGTAAATCACATTATTGCATTGATTTTGTTATTATGCAGAAATATTCCTAAGCTCCAGTTTATATTCAGATGACATTAATTGCCCATACATGTAAAAGTTGTTTCTATGTTTTAATCCAGATTAGGAAATATTTGGAGATGTTAAAATGCAGGCTTTTTTGGAGGGCAAATAGTTGAACATATCAGCATCAGCAAAAAATGTCTTGGCCTTGACATGTAACAATATATGGAGAAGGCTAGCTCAAAGTTTGTAGTGGGCTTGTGGCAGTCATACTTTTTAATCTTTACCAAAATCCTGAAAAGAAATTTGCACTGTTTCTTGACTGGATAGAGATTCATCTGGTCCTACCATAAGAAATTAAATTACCAAGTTAAATATTATTTCAAGTATAATTATAAAACAAGAAGAGTGCTTGGTTCTGGCATGCAAATATACAGTAAATTATAAGACATTCATATTTTTGCTGCATTTTGTTGTCAGTCAGTTTTAACATTCTTATTTATAAATGACACCTCAAAGAGCCATAAGCTGCTTTGGGTAAAATCTTTTCTCTGAAAATGTAAATGTTGCAGAATAAGCTGTCATTAGTTCATTTATTAGTAGAGGGTATGCAGTCTGCACGTACATTAATGAATGCTTTCTGGAATTTTCATGAAGGCTCAACTTCATAAGTTAGAATAGTTATCTCTAGTCCAAATGGAATATATTCAAGAAACTTTACTTGCCATTGTTATTACATTTGTATTCCTTATACTTTGATGTTGTCTTATGCAAAGTATTCATGTCCGATCAGTTAGAAAAGCAGTTGGATTTGTGGTTTCAATAGCAAACTCACAAGTACCCTACCTTGGCTGGTAGGGTTTGTGGCTAACTGCTTATACCTTCCTTCCAGGTTAAGTTGCAGTTTGACAATCAACAATCTAAATAAGGGAACAAAAAGAGCAAAACATCTCACGGGCAATCAGCACCCATATCAGTGTAGATTTACTCCAAAATGGTTTACAATTTTGCAAATATCCCAATCAAGGAACTCCCCCCCCCCAAAAAAAATAAGCAGCCCCCCAAAAGAGGGAACATATTATCATCTGTGGTGGTCCTGCCCAGAGGCTCAAAAATATTGGCTCAAAATCAAAAAAATTGGCTACAGGAAATCACCAATGAACAATTAGACCTCCCAGCAGACTGACAAGGGAAAACCACTAGACTAGAATATAAAGTGAGAGCAAATCCCATTTCTTAACTAGTATTAATGATGTTACCAAGGTTTGGTAATGAATGAAACACCTTGCAAGGTGACCAAGTTCGGAGTGAAAGAAAGGCCGCTCTGCTAAGGCAATTTTTTAATGGTCCTAAGGGACCTGAGCATGCGCATAAGACTTGACAAAAATTCTCTGGGATGCAGATTATAAAAGGCTTTGGAGTGCGCTGGGTGGGGACGGCGCTCTGTGGTCCAGGCACTCTGTGGGGGGGGGGAGAAACCTCTGGGGGAGGGGGTGACATGCAGCTGCTTTTCTCAACCTCAGAAGCCTGAGGGACCGGAGCCCCCCTTCTCTCTCCTCGAAACGGGGGGGGCGGCTCGGCGTCAAAGTGTCCGCCGTGACTGAAATCGGCCTCGGAAGGAGTTTCCACACCGGCCTGCTCTGAAGCCGGAGACCGAATGGAAGCACGAGAGTCCCCCTGGGCGGGAGCAACAGTGGTCCGGTGGCGGAAAGAGTATCCAGAGATACCTGTCTGAGGGGCTCCGCAGTTCCGAGGCTGAGCTCTGGCGCTTCCGCAGCTGCGTCTCCCGGGAGGCCGAGGGGCCCCGGGCGCTTTGCAGCCGCCTGCACCGGCTGTGCCGGGGGTGGCTGCAGCCCGAGCGGAGCAGCAAAGCCGAGATGCTGGACCTGGTGGTGCTGGAGCAGCTGCTGGCCCTGCTGCCCCCGGAGCTGTCGGGCTGGCTGAGGGAGTGCGGGGCGGAGAGCTGCGCCCAGGCGGTGGAAAGAGCTTCAGTACAAACTCTAATCTGGCTCTACACTTAAAAGATTCACACATGGGATAAACCATATAAATGCATAGAGTGGAAAGAGCTTTAGTCAGAAACCTCTTCATTCTCATCAAAGGCTCCACTCAAGAGAAAGACTATAAATGCACAGACTGGAAAGAGCTTCAGTACAAACTCTCATCTGGTTCGACACTTAAAGATTCACACCGGATAAACCATATAAATGTATGGGGTGTGGAAAGAGCTTTTTTGAGAATAAAGTGCTTACTTGTCACCAAAAAATCCACACCGGGAATAAACCATTTAAATGCACAGAGTGTGGAAAGAACTTCATTCAGATAGGACAACTTAATTCTCATAAAAGAATCCACACCGGGGAGAAACCATATAAATGCGCAAAGTGTGGAAAGAGTTTTTGTTTCAAAAGTTCTCTTAATTGCCATGAGAGGATCCACATAGGAGAGAAACAACACTGTTGTGGAAAGTGTGGAAAGAGATTCATTGAGAAGGGAGTCCTTACTGTTAGGGATACACCCTAGCAGAATCTGCAAGGCAGGCAGGCAAAATATGTGAGATAAACATTTTTGTAGCTTACACTCAGTAAAACAGATACACCGTGCTAGTTAAATAGTTTATTCCAGCAATAGTTTTAGCATAGTCAAAAACAGTCCATATATCATTCACTAATTCAGTCCGTCCGGGGATTATTCAGTTGCAAATTCCAGTGTCGAAAAAGCGGTCAGTAAACTTACAAATATCAGTCCAGTAATATATCTTCTCGCAGTAGAGATATGAAGAAGTGAAAACCTCCTTTCTTCCTCCAGCGTTCAGCAACTCAGCAGTAGGGAAAACACGCAATTAACAAATCATCAATCCATCAAACCAGTCAATCGTCAGGAATCGTCAGCAATCAAACAGGTTCTCTTGCTCCCTCTTATGGTGGTTTCATACCGCACCCAAAATTACATGCTTTGCAGTTTAAAGTGACACACACTTAAACTTACTATCATAGTTTATATATATTATTTTACCCAAACTACGTTAGGTATGTTATTCCTAACTACGTTAGGTATGTTATTCCTAACACTATCCATCAGAGGATCCACATTATAAATACCTGAAGTGTACAAACGGGTACTAAGAAAGGACAACTTAATTCTCATAAAAGAATCCATACTATGGAGAGACCATACAAAGTAGTTCTCAACTTACAACCATTCATTTAGTGACTGTTCAAAGTTGCAATAAAAAAAATAAAATATTGTAAAATGAAAAAAGTTACTTAGATCCATTTTCACATTTATAAACTTTGCAGGATCCCCATGATCACATGACCAAAATTCAGGCATTTGGCAACTGGCATGCATTCATGATGTGACCTTCATTTGTAAACTACCAACGAACACAATGATGGAAAGCAGATTCGCTTAACAACTACATGTTCACTTAAGAACTGCTTTGATTTGCCTAACAACTATAACATAAAAAGTTGTAAACTAGGGCGCAACTCAGTTAACTATCTTACCAAGGTTGGGCTGAATTGTGGTTGTAAGTTGAGAACTATTTGTACTACTGTCTTTCCTTTTGAAATATGAACAGACATGATTCCATTAACTGATTTTGTTGGTGGAGAGGAGAGAGGTTCCTCATCAGCAAATTTTATTCTTTGTGACAGTGGCAAATTTTATACTTATATGTCAAGCCTATGCACCTCAGCGTTTAGCCACTTAGGAAGTAGAACTTCCAGCTATTGCAAGTGTGATTTTCAACCAGAGTAAGGAAAGTCGTCATTTTTTGGTGCTATGTGTATTGATTGGTGAGTAAATCACATTACTGCATTTTTTTAATTATGCAGCATATTATAATACCCCAATCGATTTTCAACTACGTTAATTGCTGAAACAGGGAAGTGGTGTTTCTCCCATACTTGTTTTAATCCTGATAATTACAAAGTATCTGCAAACATTAAATTACAATTTTATACATGGCAAATATCCAAACGTAATGGCACTCATACTTTAAAGAATGTTGCCTGTGGCTTGACATATAACACTATGCAGCAGATTAGCTAGTAGATGCATTGAAGTTGTGCCATTCATAGTTTTAAATCTATACCAAATTCCAGGCAAGGAATTTGTAATGTGGACAGCAGGAGTTCCCCTGGTCTCAGCACAAGAAATTAAACTACCAAAGGAAATGGTCTTTTAGACATAGCTTATAAAACATAGGGGGTAGTTTGTGGCATGCAGTGACACAGAAAAAATGATAACCAATAAAGACATTCAAATTTTGGCTGCATTTGTTGTAAATCTAAGTTTTAAAGTCTTTATTAATGATGCCTCAAAGAGCCATAAGTTGCTTTTGATAAAATCTTTGATATTGATATAATATAGGAAAATAGGATATTGTTATACCAATTATTGGAGTGGCTCCATATAGATTCATGAAAGAATCAGGGGTGTTTCATAAAGGCTTAGTTTCACAACAGAAGTTAGCTAGAATTAGGGATGGAATATTGTCAAGAAACACTTTGCCATAACTGTACCCCTTGTACTTTGAGGTTGTTCTATGTAATGCATTCCTTTATGTTAGTCTGCCACTCAATGCTGCTCATATTCTTTACAATCCGCTCAACAACACACACAAAATATAACACTGGGTCTGATGGGAGAGTCACGTCACTCACCTGAGGTGACCCTCCCATAACAAGATCTACTGAGCACACAAAGCCTTTATAAGCAGAACACCAACAATGACATTCCCTAAATTATGAAGATTTTACTTAGCCTGGTAACGAAATGCTCAGAAACCAACCCACAAGCTCGGAAAATGAATCTCTGCTCTCAAATATAATTAATAGCTGCTGTAGAAAATATTGAAAGCTACTATATATGTTTATATCTTATCCCTTTTTCTCTGTTGCAATTTATTGAGATAACTGGAATTGGACAGTTTGATAAGCAGATCACACCAATTATTCCTGAGAAATTAAGAACTGGCATTACTTTCATATCCAAGAAGGTATATCATCATCTCCTACCCTCATGCTTACCTTCTCAGCTAACAAGTGCTACAATGTTCCTTCTTTTCCAAGGTCCCCTGCCTATTAGTATGTATGTGGTGAGGCTGCATCCCTGGCTGAGGATTAGACAAAGCAGTTCTTGCTATTTAATTTCCTTTGGAATGCACCTCTGCTTCCTTATTAAGCATCAACTGAAAACTCACAAGTAGTCTGCCTTGACCTTAGCTTCATAGCCAACTATTTATGCAGCCCTTCCAGGAGGTTACTACGAGATTTTTGTGTGCTCCGTACCTGACCCCTTTTTTTCTTTGTTTTTCTCTTAAAATTTAGCTAAGACAGAATAGAAATAGACAACATGTCAATGACTTCTTCAGCTTCAACCCCAATAACACACGGGCAAATGGTACAAACTCAAGGTAAATCGCTTCAAACTTGATTGCAGAAAATATGACTTCAGCAAGAGCGGTCAATGCCTGGAATGCTCTACTTCAGGGGTCTCCAACCTTAGCAACTTTAAGACTTGTTGGCTGAGGAATTCTGGGAGTTGAAGTCCACAAGCCTTAAAGTTGCCAAGGTTGGAGACCGCTGCTCTACTCCATTACAGCCTCAACCCCTCACAGCTTCAACCTCAAACTGTCTACCATGGACCTCACCTCATTCCTAACAGGTCCTTAAAGGGGGCGTGCATAAGTGCACCAATGTGCCCACCGTCCCTGTCTTACTGTCCCCATTTATCTGTATTTACTTCCTTTTGTTCCTGCTTATTATGTTCATACTTATACCTGCTATCTTGTATATGTTTGACAAACAAATAAAAAAAAAAACACAAACCAAATAAGTGATCGCCAACCGTGGACCAGTGGTGGTCCGCAATAAAATTTTGGTGGTCCGCAGATAAATGTCATCCCCAAAGCTGCGCAGGAACACAATCCAGGCTGCGCAGGAACACAAGGCCCACACGGCCCCTGGGAACACAAGGCTTGCGTTGCTTGCATTGCAAATAACAAGGTAGTGAGGGGAGGGGAGAAAGAGCACACTTGTTGCACTTGCCACATGTGCCTTACCTGGCCACTGGGCTGCTTCTTTCCACTTCTGCTTTTGGCTGCACACAAGGAAAGCAGCAAAAGTCTTTTTTTCTCTCTCCCCCAAACGAGTCTTTGGGACCCTGCAAGGCATCCTTGCTCCAAGAGGCAGCACTGGCAGGACAAGTCTCACAAAGACTCATTTCTGACGAGAAAGAACGACTTCTGCTGTTTTCTTTGCATGAAGCCAAAGTCTCTCTCTCTCTCTCTCTCCCGCCTTCCCTGAGAACGGAGCTGGAGATAGTATCCTGTGATCCCAAAACAAGAATGACCAACTGGTAGGAAAACGGGGTGGGGAATTTTCCTGCAGACTTTTTTGGGGGGATTTTCCCAGGGTCTCCGGTCCACGGGATTTAAAATGATAAGTTTGGTGGCCCCTGAGGTCCAGAAGGTTGGCTATCCCTGAAATAAAAGGACAACCTTGGCTCTAGGGGAACAAAAATACCTTCACCATAGGATACAAGAGAATTGAGATGACAGGACAAAGTTGCCTGAAGGAATCTCCAAAGTGTTTATTCGCTTTACTTATTTCATAATAAATAATCTCCTGCCTGGATTCTGGATTCCTGGGGCTTCTATCTCCATCTCTCGTTTCCAGAGCTCCATCAAGTCTCACCACCACCACTTTAATCCCATGTCCCAGGAGAACGTACACATTTCCAAGAGATTCTGGGAAAAAAGACATTCGCAGGGCATAGAAGCAGGCAAACACTTTTCATCCCAATGCCGCTTTGTTTCTTTCAGCCCGTTCCACCCCCAGGGCCCATCCTCCTCCTCGCCCTTTTCACCAACGACTCCTCCACCCCCCCAGCAACTACTCCGCGAGCACAGGTGTTCCAACGGTCTTCGACGTCACAACGGAACAGAGCATGCGCAGAGGATTCTGAAAGGCATTCCCTGCGGCACAGAAAACAAGGGCCTCACGCTTGCGCTGGGGGCGGGGTAGAGCGCGCTCGTCCAGCGGAGGAAGGAACGGTCCCCTGTAGATTTTTTTTTTCCTCTCTAGGAAAGAGAACTCTACCCCTAGGAGGTCCAGCCTCTAGGAGGCCAGGACGGTGCGTGAAATTTTGGCGGGAACGATTTGCAGCTTCTCCGCTGAGGCGCAAAAGCCCTGAGGGAGAAGAGCCCACTCCTTCTCCCCCGCCCACCCACGCCGTGAAACCGGGAAAGGGGCGGGGCAACTGGTTGGGGGAAGGGTCCGCCGTGACCGAAGGCGGCGGCCTCGGAGGGAGTTTCCCCCCGTTGGAGCTGCGCTGAAGCCGGAGACCGAATGGAGGCCCGCCGAAGGTCTCCCCTTCATGCGGGGAGCGGTGCGGGAAGTGGCGGCCCGAGCGGCCTACCCGAGGGCCCCCGAGCGCTTTGCAGCCGCCTGCACCGGCTGTGCCGGGGGTGGCTGCGGCCCGAGCGGAGCAGCAAAGCCGAGATGCTGGACCTGGTGGTGCTGGAGCAGCTGCTGGCCCTGCTGCCCCCGGAGCTGTCGGGCTGGCTGAGGGAGTGCGGGGTGGAGAGCTGCGCCCAGGCGGTGGCCCTGGCCGAAGGCTGCCTCCTCGGCCCCTCAGACTCCCCGGAGCCCGGCAAGGGGCGGCAGGTGAGGCATTTTTATCCTGAGCATCCCTGGGGTGGCGAGGCAGGGCGATAAGAGATATCGAGCAGTGAAGAAATCCGTTCGATTTTCCCGAAACTCCTCATTCTTTAAGGTAGGGGTCTCCAAACTTGACAGCTTTAAGACTTGTGGACTTCAACTCCCAGAATTCCTCCTCCAGTCATGTTAGCTCAGGAATTTTGGGACTTGAAGTCCACAAGTCTTAAATTTGCCAAGTTGGAAGACCCTTGCTTTAAGGAGTCATTTTTTCTTCATGCAAATGCTCATTTTTCCTTTTGAAGTTAATTCCATAGAATGAAACATTCAACCCCGAGGGCTATAAGAGGGTCTATGACTTTGAGGGAGGAGGCCAGAATCTCTTCACAGCCCTGTCATTCTTTAATGTATGAATGAACTGATTCATTTGTTCCATATCAGCTGACATTCCTCAAACTCTTCATTCTCATTTATGATATAAGAAATCTAATTTTGAAGTCCTGCACTCCTGCTTCTCTTCTTTACAAACTGTCCCTGGGAACATACATCCACAGAACATAGGCTGGTATGATGTAATAGTCTGTGGGAAGGATGTTAGGGGAATGGTTGAAAAGCCATATTGAACAACCAAGGTATCTAAGTCCACACAAAAAGACTGGGTGTGCATCTTCTGCACAAAACCATCTCGGTGTTCATCCCAAGGTCTGTCCCTGAATTACGTTGCAGGATCTCCCCACTCAAGAGGTAAATATTAAAACTAAAAGATTCCTGGTGGAAGAGATAGAACAGGCACAGGTACATTTACAAAAGAGGAAAAGCCAAAACTATCAAGAGCAGGAGACAAGTAATGTAACAATTCCTGATCAGAGTAAGAGGAAATAAAGATAGGCAATGAAACACTTCACAAAGGTGGCAGCCATGTACTTAAGTAGTTTTCAAATCTGAATCCCTGAGTTCTCTCACTTTGACTTGGGGAATTGCAAAGGTAAGGCAAGCAAACTAACATAATTACAGTCCTATGAGCGTGGATCATAAACTAGGCTTCTCTTTCAGATGCAGGAGCTGTTCACAGGAGAGATCCCAGCAGAGCTACAGGAAAGACGAAATCAATGCAGTCCTTCTCAAGAGTTGCTTTTGGGGAGGCCCCAACTTGAGCCATTTCAGCAGGTAATTAGGTTTCTTCTGAGAGCAGCAGAGTTCAAGCTCCCTTCCTGAGCTCTTCTTCTGCAGTTTAGGCAAATGCTGAGTCTGTGTGTAGTTAAACAGTGTCTCTCCTCCCTCCCCTCCCCACAAAATGAGGACAGGTTTCTCATGAAAAAGCCCTAAGATCAACACTAAATGGTTGCAACAGTAAGACTGTTCTTCAAGTGCCTTTAGATTTCCAGGCCCTTTTGAAATAAGCCATGGAAGAAATTCCTAGTTTACAAAAGAATGTAGAATTTCCTTCCCCAAGTCAGGTGAGCCTCTGGAATCTATTCCCCAAATCCCACTTGTTGAGTAATTCCAAACAAGCAGGAAGCAACCTAAATGGTGCTGTGTTGCTAGTTAGCAACTTGGATGGAGTCATATTTTGTGCACTTAAGAACACCAGCTATTAGGGCAAGGGAAACTGGCGGCTTCACAGTCAAGACCATGTGAACATCTAGATGTAAATTTGCCCTATAAGAAAATGCCCATTTGGTTTCATGTAAAGTTCTGTTTTATGTAGTAAGAGGGAAAACTTTTTTTCTGGGACAATCTTCTATACAACATTCTCATTCTAGTGGTCTGATCCCTTTGAGGCGGTCACTGTGGACTTCACAGAAGAGGAGTGGGCGCTACTGGATTCTGACCAGAGAGCCCTGTGCACAGAAGTCACATTGGAGGCTTTTAGGAATATTATTGCCTTGGGTAAGTCCCCACTTTGCTCAGGGTTCCATTCATTAGGGAAGGAAGGTCTTTTTTTCTGGGGTGGTGGTGGTAAATAAAAAAGATACTTGCAGTCAAGTTGCTTCTTAAGGCCTTGTTAGAAATGCTTACAATAGTTTTGGGAAACTCCTAAGATTGTCCAGTCAACAGCAAAGTCTTAATGTGGTTTCCATCTGAAAAATCCTTTGGATATCGTCAGAATTTCATAGCTTACAATTTGCATCCAAGACCTCCAAGTTGCGTTCAAAGCTGATGCTATATACCTGGAATGCAGATTGAGCATGTTCTTCTGAGGAGAAGACCCTTCCTTAACAGCTGGTTTTTTCCCGACATAATTTTATTAAGGATTATCTTAAATAAACACATAAATCAATGTAATGCCAAATAAATAAGAAAGAAAAGAAAAAATATTTAGTAAATACAGAAATACCCCCGTACCTACATTTGTATGTATATGAAAGAAATTTCTCCATCTCTAACAAGTACGTTCAATATTAACAATTTATCAAAATACCTTTTCATTCCATATGTCACCAATATTCTATGAACTCTAAATCTTCAAATCTTACTATTCACCAAAGATCCAGTAAAAATTAACAAAAATACCCAGTAACATAAATACTTAATAATATATTTCTCATTTTTACTTAGTCTTTTACTACAATTAAACTTAACTATTAAACTTTGCAAAAAAGGAATTAAAACTATCAAATGATACCAATTCCTATATAACTTCTTCCTCCCACTATCATTAAATCCCATAATTTTTTTCTATATTCTTTTCACTCCGAATTCTTATCATCCTTCAAATTTTCTTGTAATTTCCCTGAAATAATCCAATAAATCTCTTAAATTTCAAATTAAAATAGTATCATTAATTTGCATTTATAATTCCGGTGAAACCTTGTCAGTTGTCTCTGATTCCAGTAAAGAAAAACAAGTTAAAAAAATGCAAAAGTGCATAAATGAAATATTTGCTTTAAAATAGCCACCCTGTTCTCTGGTAATCAATTCAAAATTTTGCTTTACGATTGATATGTAAACAAGACATTTTCTGGTACAAGATTTTCTTTCTAATTAACATCATAGACTTTAAATCTTTTTCAAAAAATATTTTAAAGTTTTCCAAAAACAACTCTAAAATAATCTTTTGCTTGTATGTTGCAGTAGATTTCAAAAAATAAAGATTTAAAACTCTCAAACCATGATCTTTCTAAAATGAATGGAAGGTAATGCCACCCAACAACTGAAAAGGTGGCATTTATGGTTCAGAGCTTGATGGAATCCACAACCTTTAGCTATAACAAGTATCTGCAGAAGTGACAGGTTTTGGTGTCAGCTTAAAAAAATGGCAGTATAAAGTACAAATGAGCAATCTCCAGTTCTCTCTTCTAGAAAAAAATTCAGCAGTCCAAGCCTTACATCCACCTGCCAGTTTTGGCTTAATCCCCTACTGAAAAATGGGGGTGTTGGTTTTCCTAGCCCCATGAGAAGTTATCTTGCCCTCTCCTCACAGTTCTAAATTCCCATAGAAATATATATTTTCTTCTTTCCAAACAGGTGATGCAATGGAGAAGGAGAAGCAGGAGTGGTTAATGTCGCTACCAACAGCAAACTATGAAGGAGAAGTGACATTTGACCATCAAACAAATCCAAAAAAACAAGAGAGCAGCCACTCAGAAGATGGAGTGGAAAAGTCCTACACATCTCATCATTTCTTTTCTCTTACTTTACCTAAGAATCTTTATAGGAAACGCAAACCACGAAGTATTGTGAAATTGGGGGAGGGTACCAGTTTGGTTAGAGAAACTAAAATATGCACGAAATGTGGAAAGAGCTTTAGTAGCAATGCTAGCCTTAATGGCCACCAAAGGATGCACATAGCTGAGAAACCATATAGTTGCGAGGAATGTGGAAAGAGCTTTGCTTTATTAGGAAAACTTAATTCTCATAAAAGGATGCACACAGAAGAGAAACCATATAACTGCACAGAGTGTGGAAAGAGCTTCTGCAGCAATGCTAGCCTTAATGGCCATCAAAGGATCCACATAACTGAGAAATCATATAGTTGTGTGGAATGTGGAAAGGACTTCCCTTTAATAGGAAAACTTAATGATCATGAAAGGATTCATACAGGAGAGAAACCATATAAATGCACAGTGTGTGGAAAGAGCTTCCATTTCAAGCCTAGTCTTACCCGTCATGAGAGGATCCACAGAAGGGAGAAAAAATATAGGTGCAACAAGTGTGGAAAGAAATTCTTTGAGAACAGAGAGCTTACCATCCATCAAAGGGTCCACACAGGGGAGAGGCCGTATAAATGCCTGGAATGTGGAAAGAGCTTTTTTGACAACAAAGTTCTTATTCGTCATCAAAGGATCCACACCGGGGATAAACCCTATCAATGTCTGGTGTGCGGAAAGAGCTTTAGTCAGATAGGACATCTCAATTCTCATAAAAGAATCCACACAGGGGAGAGGCCCTACAAATGCATGCAGTGTGCAAAGAGCTTCCGTTCCAAAAGTTCTCTTAATCGCCATGAGAGGATCCACACAGGGGAGAAAAAGTATAGCTGCAGAGTGTGTGCAAGGAGATTCTTTGAGAACAGAACCCTTGCTATCCATCAAAGGATCCACACAGGGGAGAGACCCTATAAATGCCTGGAGTGTGGAAAGAGCTTTATTGAGAAAGGAAAACTTAATTTTCATACAAGAGTCCACACAGGGGAGCAACCGTATAACTCTATGGGGTATGGAAAGCAGAAAGAAAATCTTACTCATGAAAGAATCCACACAGGAGAGAAACCCTATAAATGTGCAGAATGTGGAAAGAGCTTCTTTAACAAGACTGGTCTTAATGGCCATCAAAGGATCCACATAACTGAGAAACCATATAGTTGTATGGAATGTGGAAAAGCCTTTGCTTTAATAGGAAAACTTAATTCTCATGTAAGGATTCACACAGGGGAGAAACCATATACATGCACAATGTGTGGAAAGAGTTTCCACTTTAGGGGTACTTTTAATCGTCATGAGAAGATCCACAGAGGAGAGAAAAAGCTTAGTTGCCAGGAATGTGGAAAGAGATTCTTTGAGAAGGCAGCCCTTACTATCCATCAAAGGATCCACACAGGGGAGAGACCATATCAATGCCCAGTGTGTGGAAAGAGCTTTTTTGACAACAAAGTTCTTACTCGTCACCAAAGGATCCACACAGGGGAGAGACCGTATAAATGCCTGGAGTGTGGAAAGAGCTTTACTCAGAAAGGGCATCTTAATTCCCATAAAATAACTCACACAGGGGAGAGGCCCTATACATGCACAGAATGTGGGAAAAACTTCAGTTTCAAAAGTTCTCTTAATCGCCATGAGAGGATCCACACCGGAGAAAAAGCTTACCCAAAGGGAGTGTGGAAAGAGATTGAGAGCAGAGCCCTTACTATCCATCAAAGGAGCCACGTGGCATAAACTCTATAAATGCCTGGAGTGTGGAATTAGGTTTAGTCAGAAAGGCCAAGTTATTTCTCATAAAAGAATCCATATTATGGAGATACCATATACAGCTAGTCCTCAACTGTTCATTTAATGGCCATTCAAAGTTACAACGCACAAATGAAATAAAAGGAGAAAAGTTGCCTGACACCAGTTTTCACTCTTAAGACCATTGCAAAATCCTCATGATCATGTAATCAAAGTTCAGATGCATGGCAACTGGTTCATATTACCATTGTTGTGTCCCAAGATCATGTGATCACCTTTTGCAACCTTCTGACAAGCAAAGTCAATGGGGAAGCCAGATTCAGTTAACCACCAGCTTACTAACTTGCTAACTGCAATGATTCACTTAATGGTGGCCAGAAAGGTCGTAAAATGGAGCAAAAACTAAGAAATGTCTCATTTAACAGAAATTTTGGACTCTGTTGTCATAAGTCAAGTATTTTCATTTATGATTCTTGCGGCATCCAGGGTCATGTGATTTCCATTTGGAAACTTACAAACAAGCACAGTCAACGTGGGAAGGCAGTTTCACTTAACAACCACGTGTATGGTTGTTAACTGACAGATCATACTTGAGAACAGCAGTGGTTTGATGAATGATTGTGGCATAAAAGGTTGCAAACTGGGTAACAAGTGACTTAATTGCCTTACTTAGCAATGTTGGACTCAATTGTGGGTATATGTTGAGAACTACCTGTATTACTGTCCTTCAATCTGAAATATTAAAAAAACTTGATTTCATTAATTGATTTTGTTGGTGGAGAGAGGTGCTTGTACCCCATGAGCAAATTATGTTCCTCCTGAAATTTGAAGCCTTTATAACAGCATTTAAGCCACTTATAAAGCAGAGCTTCCAGCTACTCTAAATGTGATTTTGACCCATAATAAGGGTCAAATAATGTCCTGGTTTTTTTTCCGTGCTCTTTGTATGGATTGGTGAGTATTATTATACATTATTGCATTTGATTTCATTATTATGGAGTAGTGCTCCACTCTATTTTCTGACTTTAATTGTCCAAAAATGGAAGTCGTGTTTTTTTTAAACTTGTTTTAATCTGCAGAATTACGAAGTAATTGGAGATGTTAAAATGCAAACCTGCGTAGAGTAAATAGCCAAACAGGACTGCCACTCACTCTTTAAAAATCACCTGGGCCTTGGCATATAACCTTGTATGCAGCAGATTAGCTAATAAGACTATATTGGACTGGTGGCATTCATAGTTTTAAATCTTGCCGAACCGCCTGACAAGGAATTGTTACTATTCCTTAGCTGCAGACAAAAGAGATTCATTTGGTCTCACCACTAGAAATTAAATAACCAAATCCAATAGTCTTATTGATATAACTAAAAAACGAGAGAAGGGGTTTTTTTGGCATGCAGTTACACAGAATGAAGCATAAGAATAAGTACATTCAAATTTTGGCTGCATTTGTTGTAAATCTTAAAGTCTTTGTTAATGACACCCCAAGGAGCTAGAAGCTGCTTTGGATGAAATTTCAAAGTTACAATGAAAAAATGAAATAAAATGACGAACGTGATTTAGACCAATTTTCATGCTTCATGATTGTTGCAACATCCCCATGATCACGTGATTAAAATTCAACTGACATGCATTTATCGTGGTTGCAGCATCCAGGGTCATGTGATCTCCATTGGTAAATTTCCACCAAGCACAGTTAATGGACAAAGGCAGATTCACTGAACAACCATACATATGGTTGCTAACTGAACAACCATACTTGAGAACCCTAGTGATTTGATAAATGAATGTTGTATAAAAGCTTCCAAACTAGGGCACGACTCAATTATCTATCTATCTTAGCAACGGAAATGTTGGGCTCAATTGTGGGTGTAAGTTGAGAACTACCTGTATTTCTGTCCTTCCCTTTGAAATATCAAGAGTTGATTCCATTAACTGATTGTGTTGGGGGGGGGGGTGTTAATTCCTAATGAGTATTTTTTTTGTTTCCTGAAATCTCACTAATAAAGCAGAACTTCTAGAAACTCCAAAGAAACTATGTGATCGGGCTTAGTTTTGGGGGAGGAAATTAAGTGGGGGGAATTCTGCCTACCAGCATCCATCGGTATTCATCTGGCTAGCATCCAGTCAGTATGAGAGTTGAGGGCTGTTTGGAAATATTTGAAGCTACTATACCTTTATATCGATGGATGCTGATAGGCAGAGGCAGAATTCCCCCCCACACCTTAAATCTTTAGTGAGATTCATAGCCTTTGGTTGGTAGCTCAACAGCTTCCAAGGACCTAGGAACTGTTCAGGTAGCATCGAAGGATATAAGCTGTTCCAAATAGGGTGGGTTTTTTTGTAAAATCAGGGTATTATTATTATTATTATTATTATTATTATTCCTTGTTTTCTCCATCTTAATTTATTAAGATGGCTGGAATTGGACAGTTTTGGTAAGCAGATCACACCATTTACTGTTCAGAACATGGGAAACGAAGAACTGACATTGCTTTCAAACCCAAGAAGGTGTATTATCACCCATCATTTGTTTACCTTCCCATCTAAAAAGCCATTCCGTCATAATCCTTCAACCTACCATATTTCCCTGCCTATTAATGGGTTTATGGTGAGGCTGCTTCCCTGGTTGAGGACAAGCACTTCTTGCCATTTCCTTTTTGGTGCACCTCTGCTTCCTCGCTAAGGATCAACAGCGAACTCTCAAGCACCCTATCAAGATCTTCTACCTCCCTTCTGAGAGGTTATTTTCTGTATGTTCTCTACTATCTCTGTGTCTGGTCTTTTTCTTTTCTTCCAAAGATTTAGCTCAGAGGTCTCCAAACTTGGAAACTTTAATCCTTGCCTTAAAGTTGCCAAGTTTGGGGACCCCTGATTTAGCCTTTTTGTTTGCTTTTTCTGAGGGGGGGGGGGAGAAAGAGTAAATGAATACTTCAGCCATAACAACACAAGAGCACACAATAGATACAAACTCAAGGTTAACTGCACCAAACTTGATTGCAGGAAATGCGACTTCAGCAACAGAGTGGTCAATGTATGGAATACTCTACCTGACTCTGTGGTTTCTTCCCCAAACCCCAAAAACTTTAACCTTAGACTGTCTACTATTGACCCCACCCCTTTCCTAAGAGGTCTGTAGGGGACATGCATAAGCGCACCAACGTGTCTACGTCCCTGTCCTATTGTTTCTTTTATTTTTCTTATATGTACCCATTTCATGTATTCATAACTATGTATATATTTATACTTATTATCTTCTAAGCAATTGACAAATCAAAATACATAAATAAAGGGATATGAGATCTGCCCCTTTGCAAGTAGTACCGTGGCAAATTAATCACCACTGAAGCTTCCTTGGGGATGTCAGGGAAGAAATCCCTTGATGTTACAAGTCTTGGCATTTTAGTAATAAACGTTTTCTTTAACCTGTAATCCTCTCGGCATTGCCTTTCATGAGTCTTTTCTCCCCTTATCTGAATCTGTCATGACCTGCTGAGTCTGACATTTAAACACAGCTGGGGGAGAAACCCAGCCCATGTATTGTTTTTCTTTTAAACTTGTACAGTTGAACCTGTTCTACTCTTCAGGAATCAACCAGCCACAAACAACCAAAGCGAAAAGGTGTAAAGATATATATATATAAAAAGGCGTGATCAGAACAAGAAATAAAAAAACAAAAGAAAGCAGGTAAAGGTCAGCTCTAGAAAAAAAGTTGTCATGTGAGTTGTCATCCCAGGAATCCTTCTAATGCAATTTATTTTGTCGTCCTTGTTTTAATCGCTGTCAATATAAATAAATTGGCCTAAAAGAATCTCCTTAAGGTTTACTTGCCTGTTTATTCGATAGCAAATGAATGAATTTACTGTCTGTTTCGGGAGCACATCCACATTTCCAAGAGATTCTGTGAGAAACAGACAAGGACACAAGTAGGAGAAGTTTTCATCCAAAGGTCGCTTTGTTTATTACAACACGCGCGCGCGCGCACACACAATGTCCATCATCCACGACCTCCTCAATACTCCTTTCATCGCATCCCCCCACCCCAACATAATACTCCGCCGGCGCAGGAGTTCGGTCGATCTTTGACGTCACAACCGAAATGAGCATGCGCAGAAGGCGAACGTACTGCCAGCAGTAGGGGAGGGTTTTCGTTGCACGGGGAGTGTTGTGGGAGGAAGAAACTCGTCAAGGGTATAAAACAACGATCGCGTATAGCGTTTTGCCTCTCTAGGAAGGAGCACTGTGGTCCAGGCTCTGGGAGGGTGGGGGAAGTTTTTGGCGGGAACGACTTGCAGCTTTGCGTAGAACCTCTGAGGGAACGGAGCCCCCCACTGAAACCGGGAAAGGGGCGGGGCGAGTGGGTGAGGGAGGGTCCGCCGTGACCGAAGGAGGCCTCGGAGAGAGTTTCCCTCCGTTGGGGCTGCGCTAAAGTCGGAGACTGAATGGAGGCCCGGGGGTCTCCCCTTCAGGCGGGGAGCAGCGGCGGCGGCGGCGGCGGCGAGGAGTCCGGCAGGGGAAGCGGCGCCCGAGCGGCCTTCCCGAGGGACCCCGCAGCTCCGAGGCTGAGCGCTGGCGCTTTCGCAGCTGTGCCTCCTTGGAGGCCGAGGGCCCCCGGGCGCTTTGCAGCCGCCTGCACCGGCTGTGCCGGGGGTGGCTGCGGCCCGAGCGGAGCAGCAAAGCCGAGATGTTGGACCTGGCGGTGCTGGAGCAGCTGCTGGCCCTGCTGCCCCCGGAGCTGTCGGGCTGGCTGAGGGAGTGCGGGGCGGAGAGCTGCGCCCAGGCGGTGGCCCTGGCCGAAGGCTGCCTCCTCGGCCCCTCAGACTCCCCGGAGCCCGGCAAGGGGCGGCAGGTGAGGCACTTTCATCCTCTTCTACGCCTCGTTTCTCTTCCTTGCACATAATCGCAGAGAGAAGACATCCAAACACGTGTTGGGATATAAACAGTAAATAGTATGTGGGAATAACATTGTGGGACCTTATTGCCACATTCTGTTTTCCCCTCATACTTTGTCGTGGACTGGACAGCCATAATGCAAAAGATATCTCAATTCCCCCCATCGTGGGTGGGTGGGAACGTGTCATTTAAAACCTTGCCTACTTTTCCAGCAAGTACAAGGAGAGGATCAAAAAAGATTTTATTAATGTGGTCTTGCACTAAAGATAGAGCTAATATGCATTGTGGGGCTTGTCTGGTCTACCTGGAAGGGCTAATAAATGTTTCCTAAAGTCAGGATTCCCCTCACCAAAGGCTACCTGCTCAGCCCCACAGCCTCCCAGGAGCCTGGAAAGGGATAGCAGGTGAGATAGTTTCAACCTGGGTGTCCATGCGAGGATAAGTGTCTCTAAGAAATCAGGCATAAAGAAACCGTCTGCCAGACTTTTCTGAAACTCCTAATATTTTGTCAGTGTATTTGTTCTTGAGGGAAATGCTTATTTTTCCTCTTGGGAGTAATTTTATGGAAGGAAAGAGCAACATCTCAGGACTATAAGAGAGTTTGAGGGAGGAGGCCAGAATCCCTCCTCCCCTTTCCTTTAATGAATTGAGAATTTGCTCCATTTCAGCTGACATTCTTCAAACAATTTGTTCCATTTATGACATAGCAAATCTTATTTTGAAGTCCCCATTCCTGCTTCCCTTCTTTACAAACTCTCCCTGGGAACCTACATCAAGAGGCCGTATATTGGTATTGTGTAAGGGTCTGTGGGAATAACTCGGAGAACAGGTGAAAAATCAGACTGGCCAACCATCTAATTCTAAAAGGTATCTCAGTTACCACAATGAGACTGGTGTGCATCTTCCTCACAAAAACCATTTCAATCTTTATCCCAAGCTCTTTCCTTGAATTGCCTGGTTGAGAGTCTCCCCACTACAAGAGACATAGGGAAGCCAAAAGAAAAGGAAGAGAAGATCCATGCCATGCACTTAAGAGGTAAAGCTTTGTAAATGTAAAGGAAAGACCTGAGGAAGAGATAAAACAAGCATAGGTACATCCACAAAAGAGGATAACAAAGCTATTAAGAGAAAGAGACAAGTAAAGATCTGAACATTCCTGATCAGAATAAAAGGAAATAAAGATAGGCAATGAAACATCTCACAAAAATGGCAGTCATTTACTCAAAAGTAGCAGCCACTTTCAAATCTGAATCCCTGAGTTCTCTCACTTTGACTTGGGGAATTGAAAAGGTAAGGCAAGCAAACTAACATAATTACAGTCCTATGAGCATGGATCATAAACTAGGCTTCTCTTTCAGATGCAGGAGCTGTTCACAGGAGAGATCTCAGCAGAGCTACAGGAAAAAGAAAATCAATGCAGTCCTTCCCAAGAGTTGCTTTTCGGAAGGTCCCAACTTGAGCCATTTCAGCAGGTAATTGTAGGTTTCTTCTGAGAGCAGCAGAGTTCAAGCTCCCTTCCTGAGCTCTTCTGCAGTATAGGCAAATGCTGAGTCTGTGTGTAGTTAAACAGTGACTCTCCTCCCTCCCCTCCCCCCAAATGAGGACAGATTTCTCATGAAAAAGCCTAAGATCATCACTAAATGGTTGCATCAGTGTTCTTCAAGTGTCTTTAGATTTCCAGGCCCTTTTGAAATAAGCCATGGAAGAAATTCCTAGTTTACAAAGAATGTAGAATTTCCTTCCCAAGTCAGGTGAGCCTCTGGAATCTATTCCCCAAATCCCACTTGTTGAGTAATTCCAAACAAGCAGGAAGTAACCTAAATGGTGCTGTGTTGCTAGTCAGCAACTTGGATGGAGTCATATTTTGTGCACTTAAGAACACCAGCTATTAGGGCAAGGGAAACTGGCGGCTTCACAGTCAAGACCATGTGAACATCTAGATGTCAATTTGCCCTATAAGAAAATGCCCATTTGGTTTCATGTAAAGTTCTGTTTTGTGTAGTAAGAGGGAAAACTTCTTTTCTGGAACAATCTTCTATACAACATTCTCATTCTAGTGGTCTGATCCCTTTGAGGCGGTCACTGTGGACTTCACAGAAGAGGAGTGGGCGCTACTGGATTCTGACCAGAGAGCCCTGTGCGCAGAAGTCACATTGGAGGCTTTTAGGAATATTATTGCCCTGGGTAAGTCCCCACTTTGCTCAGGGTTCCATTCATTAGTGAAGGAAGGGGTTTTTTTTGGGAGGGGGGGGAAATGACAAGGAAGATACTTGAAGTGAAGCTGGTTAAGGTAGTCACCTCTCCTTAAAGCCTTGCTCACCATAGAGCTGGGAAATTCCCCAGACTGTCCAATCAACAGCAAAATCTTAATCTGGTTCCTAGTTGAAAAATCCCTTGGATAGCATCAGAATTTCCTAGTTAACAATTTGCATCCAAGCTGGATTCATGTCTGATACCATACCTGGAATGCAGATTGATATGTTTTTAAAGAACACACCCCTCCTTTATAGTTTTTTTTAAACATTTCTATTAAAGATTATCTTAAACAGATAAAACACACACACTAATGTAATACAAAATACATTAAAAAGAAAAACAATATTTAGAAATCCCAGAAATACCCCATACCTATGTTTGTATGTATATGAAAGAAATGTTTCCCTTCATCTCCAATAAGTATGTTCAACATTAACAATTCATCTTTCAAGATAAAACCAAAATAGTTCATCATTCCATACATCACCCAATATTCTGTAAGTGCATCAGCTCTCCTTACTATTCAGCAAAGATCGAGTAAAAATTAATAAAAATACCTAAGAACATATATAGTTAATATAGCACCATTTCAACTTAGTCTACTTTCACCGGTCCCCAGGAGTGGGATTCAACCAGCGTTACTACTGGTTTGGTGATTACTCTTTCTAATTACTTCATAAATTTTAAATTAGTTTCACAAAACATTTAAAAGCTTTCAAAAAAAAACCCTCTAAAATAACCTCTTGCCTGTATATTGCAATAGATTGCTAAAAATAAAAATTTTAGGAAGCTGCAAGCCATTATACTTTTTAAAATAGATGGAAGAGAATGCCACCCAGCAGCTGATGAAACAGCATATATGTTTCAGAGCATGTTGCAATCCACAATTTTAGCTAATCCCAAGAGGCTCCACAATGAGAGGTTTTGCTGTCAGCTTACAAAAATTGGCAGTGTAAGGTACATACAAGTAATCCTCAAGGTATGACGGATCATTTAGTAACTGTTCAAAGTTACAACAGAAAAGCCATGTACCACCATGATTCAAACATGAGAATTTTACTGCTTTGCCCCCCCTTTCCACCCCTCACAATCCCTTGCTTACCTTTTGGAGCTCTGGAGAACTAAGAGTGTGGGTGAAGAAGAGAAGGAAAGTACCTTCTTAGTAGGCCATGTTTGCAAACTTGCTGGTGAAGTTTTTTAAAAAGAAACAGGAGTGCAGTGTGGAGAACAGACAATGAGGGTTAAGTGTTAAAAGGGTGATGCAGAAGGAGGGGAAGAGCTGTTTTGCCTTCCAGGACAGGTTTCAAACAAGACAAAGCAGCTCTTCCCTGCTCCTTCCCACTTAACACTTAACCCTTCATTGTTTTCCACACCTCGCTCTTGTTTCTTTTAAAAAAAATGTCACCACAAGTTTGCAAACTAACGGCTTCACCATGGCCCAGTAAGAATGTCACCAATATTTTCCTTCCCTCCTTCACCCACATCCTGAGTTCTGCAAATCTCCAGAAGGTAAGCAAGTGATTGTGAGGGCTGGAACTGGCTGACGGGACCCTAAGGAAAAGAAGCAGAGCAGGTGGTATTTCAGGGGATGGGGGATGCCCTCAGAGGCCCAAGGCATGCAGGCTTCCCTGAGGCACCCCATGTGTATTTAACGACCCCTGCATTCACCCGTACATTTGTTTAATATACGCATTGGGGTAATCTGGGATGAGGGCGCTTTCACTTAATGAGTTCCAATTAACATCCTGCCTTATGACCGAAATAGGCAGGCTCTATTACTGTCATTTAGGCAATCTCCAGTTCTCTCTTCTAGAAAAACTTTTCAAGTTGAAGCCTGTCATCCACCTACCAATTTCAGTGAAATGACACTACAGAAAAATGAAGGTGTTGGTTCTCCTCACCCCACAGGAACTAATCTTCCCCTACCTCACAGTTCTAAATTGAACAAGGATTTCTGTTTTCTTCTTTCTGATCAGGTAATGGAATGGAGAATGTGAATGCGAAACAGGAGAGGTTAATGCTACTGCAAACAACAAACTGTGAAGGAGAGGTGACATCTGACCATCAAGAGAATCCAAAGAGAGAGAGAAAACAATCAGAAGATGGAGGAGAAAGGCCCTCCACATCTCATCATTCCTTTTGTCTTAACTTTTATAGAAAACATAAACTATATACCACTATAATATCAGAAAAGGATTCCAGTCTGAGCAGAGAGACTGAAATATGCATGAAGTATAGAAATAACTTCAGGAGCAAGGCTACTTTTAATAACAATCAAAGAATCCATATAACTGAGAAACCTTACGGTTATGAGGAATATGGAAATGGCTTTGATTTAATAGGAAAACTGAATTCTGATGAAAGGATCCATACAGGGGAGAAACCACATAAATGCTTAGAGTGCGGAAAGAGGTTCCATTTCAAGAGTAGGCTTAATTACCACGAGAGGAGGCACAGAGGGGAGAAAAAATATTGTTGCCAGGAATGTGGAAAGAGATTCTTTGAGAAGGGAGGTCTTGCTATTCATCAAAGGTTCCATACAGGGGAGAGACCATATAAGTGTCTGGAGTGTGGAAAGAGCTTTTTTGACAACAAAGTTCTTACTCATCACCAAAGGATCCACACAGGGGAGAGACCGTATAAATGCCTTGAATGTGGAAAGAGCTTTATTCGGAAAGGACATCTTAATTCTCATAAAATAATTCACACAGAGGAGAGACCCTGTAAATGCACAGAGTGTGGAAAAAGCTTCTCTTTCAAACGTTCTCTTAGTTGCCATGAGAGGATTCACAGAGAGGGGGAAAAATATAGCTGCAGAGAGTGTGGAAAGAGATTCTTTGAAATGAGAGAACTTACTATCCATCAAATGATCCACACAGGGGAGAGACCCTATAAATGCATGGAGTGTGGAAAGAGCTTTTTTCGGAAAGGACATCTTAATTCTCATAAAGTAATTCACACAGGAGAGAGACGTTATAAATGCACAGTGTGTGGAAAGAGCTTCATAAGAAACTCTCATCTGCTTCGACACCAAAAGATCCATACTGAATAAGCCATATAAATTCCTGGACTGTGGAAAGGACTTTATTCAAAAAAGACATCTTAATATAGAATAGAAATGGAATAGAATAACAGAGTTGGAAGGGAGCTTGAAGGTCTTCTAATCCAACCCCCTGCTTAGGCAGGAAACCCTACACCACTTCAGACAACATCCAACATCTTTTTTAAAACTTCAACTTTTGGAGCATTCACAACTTCTGGAGGCATGTTGTTCCACTGATTAATTGTTCTGTCAGGAAATTTCTAAGTTTCTTCTCTCTTTGATTAGTGTCCACCCATTGCTTCTTGACCTGTCCTCAGGTACTTTGAAGAATTGACTCCTTTTTTGTGGCAGCCCCTGAGATTTTGGAACACTGCTATCATGTCATCCCTAGTCCTTTTCATCAAACTAGGCATACTTGATTCTAGCAACTGTTCTTTATATGTTTTAGCCTCCAGTCCCCTAATCATCTTTGTTTTCTCTTCTTTGCACTCCTTCTAGAGTCTCAACATCTTTTTTACATCATGGCGACTAAAACTGGATGCCGTATTCCAAGTGTGCCCTTACCAAGGCATTATAAAGTGGTATTAACACTTCATGTGATCTTGATTCTATTCCTCTGTTTATGCAGCCTAGAACTGTGTCAGGGTTGCCAGATTGCAGCTTGGCTCTGCGGCCAAACTCAAGTCAAAATACAGCTAAATTTGGCCAAATTATTTTCTCCCACAGCCAGATTTTCCGGCCAAATTTTTTTATGCAATATAACATGAGGATATATTGTTTTTTGTTTTTTTTTTTAAACTTTTTAAATAATCAAATCATAAAAAATAGTGTTTATTTGACGTGACATGACGTCATGGGAATTTCTGCATTTCTTTACTCACATCCAGGCTAGGCAGCTCACTTCAAATAACCGCTACTACCGTTTGGAAAGCTCAGAGCCAAATGCAGCGATCCTGAGGAGGCGGGAGCTAAGGCATGAGGGTTTTTAGGGGGATTCTCCCCCCCCAATTGAAAAAATATAATCACTAAACAAATAAAATGACACAAAAATAGCAATTATATATAGAATCCTTATGAAAACTGAATGCTCAATAACCATCTTTTCAAAAAGGAGTTATCCCAATAATTACATGAAAACAAAAAGTATTTCTAATGTAGCAATGTGAAGAAAGAAAAAGGTAAACAAACAAACAAAGATCAAGTCTGTCAAGTATGATTGAAATAGGAGCAAAGTCATGAATGAAGTGTTCTAATATGGAATGTTCATGATATCCTCGTCAATATCCTCAGGATGATCTGGTTGACCGGCTTGGTTTCCGTACATGTTCTCTGATGTGAACAGCTGAAGCATGCGTTCTGTTGCACTGAAATCCATATAGCACTTTCCCTGAAATTGTAGATGTGTATGAATTCTGGTGATGGCGTCCAACATTTCCATCTGTAAGCGATTTCTAGCCTTCGTTTTCACATGTGTTACTGCAGAGAAAATGCGTTCTACAACAGCGTTACTCATTGGTGTTGCAAGGCAGGACAGCACATACATTGCCAACTCTTCAAACGGCTGCTCACCCGCTTTGGACTTGTACTGCAACACCCCTGCCCAGAAGGTTGCTGTGTCACTTGGAATTCTTCCATCAAACACTGACTCCTCTGCCCAATGCACATGAAGAATTCTCCGATACTGCTCCTCAATCACAGCTTCATTTGCACTTCAGAGATGAGGCATTGGCAGATCTTGAAATGGAAACCTGGCGGCCTGGCTCAACACTTTATTCGGTGACAAGCTTCTTAGACCTTTGAAGACTTCCATCAATGCTGGAAGGCGCTTCTCGAGCTGACTGAGGGCTTCACTCGGGAGGCTTGCACAGCGTGTCTTCATCTCCGTTGCCTTGTTGAGTGCGTCAGGGGAACGATTTTGGCTATTCACGAAGGAACGAAGCTCACTCGTAAATTTGGCCCCATAATCAACTCTGTCCAGGTCAAGTGGTTTCCCTTTGCTGTCGATAATACGACCTTTCAAACTTTTGTAGTACATGAGCAATTCTTGCACCATCTCCTCTGGGTCAGCATCAGTTGCTTGAAAAAAAGAGTTGACCCGCTCAAATTCGGCGACAATGGGGGACACAAAGTGAAAGTACAAGGCGTTCACAAGATCTGACAACATCCCCAGGATCTCCGTGGCCTTGTACCGGCAGGAGGCATCAGCAGTGGGGACGACTGCCGAAAAGTAAGCCTTCAGCTCTTCCCAGTTGATAAGAATGTTGTAGATGACTTTGCCCCTCACCAACCATCGTGTTGCAGACAGCTTCTGGAAAGGAAGAGGTGTTCCCTTTCGCTCATCTGTAGCATCCATCACTTTGAACAGATCTGAGAATGCTTCTTTCCGGAGGATACTCTTGCTGAACCACTTGGGAATTTCTGCTAGGAGATACCCCAGGTTTGATGGAAGCTTATCAAACACCTTCTCGATACAAAGTGCAAGCGAATGACATATGTATTGGTTCAGCTGACAATGAGGTGATTGCTCATGAATTCGAGACCACATGGAGTTGTGCTCCCCAATCATCGCAGATGCACCATCGCTGCCAAACCCGATGCAGTCAACCAGCTTCAGACCAAGTTCATCTAGTGTGTTCCTGAGTATTTCAAAGAGTTCTGTACCTGTAGCCCCAACAATGGGCTTTAGAGCAACAAATTCAGTCACAATATGTAACTGACTGGTTGAAATACCTGATGACAATACACAGATGCTTGTCAATAGCAATGTCCATTGATTCGTCAATGAGCATTGCAAATTTTTTGTTCTTGACATCATGCTGTTGAGTCTCCTTCAAGCAGGGGAAATTACTTTAGAGATAAGCTTACTGCACTTAGTGCGATGAACTTGAAAGTTTGCGAGTTTGCTACCTTTCCCATTCTTCATAAATTCTGCCAGGTGATCAACAGTGGACGTTGCGCAGTGACATGCTATAGTCACAACAAGCTCAATTTCTATGCATTTGGTTATCTCAATATCTTTGTCTATTTTCAGTTTCTGAAAAAAGGGTAATGCTGCACAATGAGAACTAGCACTTACTCTTTCTGTATGCCCCTTCGTTTTTTCGTGGTCCGAAAGGCAAGAAAGCTTTGGTGCGATTTGTGTCTTGCAAAGCTTGCACAATCCATGTTCACTTCCATCGCTAGATTTTGTGAGCCACAAGAAGTTTTGTTCCCACAATTTATTATACTTTCTACCACTGTCATATTTCCTTTTCCATTTTCCCATCGCTGCCATCTTCCGTAGATACAGAGTTGTTCACTTGTTCGGGGTAAAATATGGTTTAGAGACTAGGCTAACGCTAACGTAAGGCTTCCGCTTGCTAATATACATGCGCTGTGCACATACATATTACACATAGCTACCTTACCATGCATGCAGAGTACACGCACAATGCATTTGGCTAGCTTACATGTACCACAGGCATATTCTCTCGGTCGCACATCCGGGATTTTCCGTGACGCTGCACACCAGCTGGCAAGAAAACAATCCAATACTGAGATGTTTACATCCGGGTTAACATCCGCTTATATTACGCAGCACTGTTCACAGTCAGAAGGCTTCGGCCTGTGTATCGCATCGTTTTTCAGAGGTTTTCAGACGATCCGGCAGTCATTTTCATGTGAATATATTGTATTGAAAACCAGTATTCGGCCAAAATTTCAATTTCATGGCCAAGCAACTTTCATACAGCCAAATTTCCGGCCAAATATATTTGGCTGGAGACATGATTTTTTTCACAGCCAAACAGATTTCTATATGGCCAGATTACTCGAATTTGGCCGGAAAAACGGCCAGATGGCAACCCTGAACTGTGTTGGCTTTTTTGGCAGCTGCTGCACATTGCTGACTCATATTTAAATGGTTGTCCACTAGGATTCAGAGATCCCTCTCACAGTTATTACTATTGAGCAAGGTACCTGTGCATTTGATTTTTCTTGCCTAAATGTAGAACCTTTTTTCACCATTGAATTTCATTTTGTTAAGATAGCACCCAGTGTTCAAGTCTGTCAAGTTCCTTCTGTATCTTAACCCTATCTTCTGGAGTGTTGGCTATCGCTGCCAGCTTGGTGTCGTCTGCAAATTTGATGAGTTCCCCCTCTATCCCTTTGTCCAAGTCATTGATGAAGATGTTGAAGAGTACTGGGCCTAAAACAGCCTTGGGGTACTCCACTGCATACTTCCCTCCATGTTTATGCAATTCCATTGATGACTACATGTTGAGTGCAGTTGGTTAGCCAGTTACGAATCTGGTAGTTATTCCATCTAACCCACTTTTTTTTTTTTTTACTTTAGTAGGTTATGGTCTATTTTATCAAATGTCTTACTGAGGTCCGAGTAAATTATATTGACAGCATTCCTCTGGTCAACTAATTTTGTCACTTTGTCAAAGAAGGCAATAAGATTAGTCTAGTTCGCTGATTAGTTGCTTGATTATCTTTTCCAGAATCTTCCCTGATATTGAGGTCAGGCTGATACACCCCAGAAGATTGGTTCAAAATCCAATAGGATCTTGACAGACTTGAATATTAGATCCTACTAAGAAAATGAAATTCAATGTAGATAAAAGTATGATTGTACACTTGCCAAGAAAAAGCAACTACACCTACGGGCTAGGTGAAACCTGGCTCAATACCAATAACACAGAACAATCTTGGAGTCCAGGTAGCCAATCACTTAAATATAAGCCAATAGTTTATGGCAGCAACCCAAAAAGCCAATGCAATCCTAGGTTGCATTAATAGAGGGATAGAATCAAGATCATATGAAGTATTAGTATCAATTTACAAAGCCTTAAGAAGTCCGTTCTTAGAATACTGCATCCTGTTTTGGTCACCACAATATAAAAAAGATGTTGAGACTCTGGAATGTGTACAGAGAAGAACAAAGATGATTAGGGAGCTATAGGCTAAAACATGAACAATTGCAGGAATTTGGTATGTCTACTCTAATGAAAACAAGGACTAGGTGAGCTATGATAACAGGATTCCAGTATTTGAGGGGTTGCCACAAAGATGAGAGGGGCAAACCATTTTCCAAAGCACCAGAAGCTAAAAGAAGAACCAATGGATGGAAACTAATCAAGGAGAGAAACTCAAAAACTTGGTGATGTCACAAGGAAACGGAGATCCATCCCTGCTCTGGGTTCTCCTTGTTCATGGGTCCATAAGCAGCCAAAGCTGCTTTGGAGGGGTGGTGAAGCAAAAGAGGGGCATCCTGCAAAATTCCAGGGGGGAACGCAGCTCCCTGTAGAGCCCCAGGGCTTTCTGAGCCCTCTATGCCATGGCAGGAAGAAGAGGCAGCCAAGATGGCTGCCATACAGCTGGAGACTGCTTGTCACCTAAGTGTTGGAGCAGAGCTGGTGAACAGTGTTTGGAACTGGATGAGAAAAATCCTCTATTTAAAGTGTAACACCACCACCCCACCACCCCAAAAAAAGATTCAGAAAGAGACTCAGAACTTGTTAAAGTGGCAGCAACCTAACATATTTTAACATTTAAAAATTTAAGCTTTTAAAATGGAAGAGAAAGGAAGAACATAGACAATCTGGTAAAAACACAGAAAATTGGACTTTTAAATTGGACAGATGTTGGCTTTGGGTAGGCACTGTAAAATGCTGGAACTATTTACATAAACAGCTAATTTTATATTAATATTTTGGAGAATTTGGAAGACAAGATAAAGTGAAAACTGATGTAAGAGCTCCACCTGCTGTCAAAGGAAGGCACAATATATTCCCAAAATACAGGCAAGGCTTGGCTTTTGGAGATTTAAAGGAAAGAATAAGAAAAACTTTATTATTAAAAAGACCCCTGAAAGTTTCAATAAAGATTGAATTGGCAGGAAGTTCTATAAAGGTCCCACTTTTGGATAATTTAGAAAAACACTGATTAACTGGGGGATATAAAGACTCTTGGACATTGAACATTGAATTCTTTGTTTGAGAAATGGCTTTAGTTTGAATAAAAGATTGCTTTTTTAGAGAAAAATAAGATGGACTTTGGGAAGAGATTGCATCAGAAATTAAGGATATGAAGGATATTTTGATAAGGTGTGAGGAGATTTTGAATAAAATACAGAGCATAGATGAGTTGGAAACTAAGACACAAATGACAAAGAGAAAACAGGATGTCCAGAAAGAGGAGGAGTTAATTGAAAAAGCAGCTGAAGAAACAGAAAAGACAAAGCAACAAACAAAGAAATGATGAGGAAAAAAGAAATGACAATGATTGATGATATAAATCAAGGGGAGAGTTTTGAGGGAAGTTAAACAGGAATTGCAGGGAGTTTTTTTTTTTTTTTAAGAGACAGTGTTAAGACTACACAACTTGAAAATGAGGCAATGGAAATGTGTAGAGAAGGGAGAAATGTTTTAAGAGGATGGGCCAAGAAGTGGTAACCAATCTAAAGATGCAAGAAAGGAATAGGGGAGACAAGCCAAGAAACAAATAATTAAAGTTTTAAGGTGAATGAGAGATGATGGATAATAAAAAAGAGGTAGAAGTTAGAGAAAGGGGGATTAATGGAATAGATACTTTTACATTATAAGGTGAATTAATAATGAGGGATGATAGAATTTCAGTGAGGGTAACTTCGAATATGATACATAATCAACTGAATACAATTCAACGAAATCTAGCTAGGTTTGTTGAACGTAATAAATATGAATATTAATGTCTATGCAGAAAAAGGAATATGTAAAATTTGATACGAAAATAATGAAACATTGAATAAGAATAATGAAAAAATTACACTTGATAAAAACAACTGCATTATTAGAACTATATAACTTGTCAAACATAAATATTTTATCTATATTAAATAAGTTGTAAAATGTGATTAGAAAGGGGATTTTTCTTAAACATAATAGTGGCACAATTAAAAATTAGAGAATAAATAATGGAAGATTATATAAATTGAATTATTATTAGAATTAGAGAATCTTTTAAACACTACAAATATGGTTAATAATATTTTACCTGTAGTAAAAGAAGGATATTTAGAACATGAAGATTGACATAAAAATAAGATACCGAAATGGTGAATTATCAAAGAAAATATGTGTAATATGAAATTTTATAAGATTGCCAACTGTATTGAATATGAACAATATTGTCATTTGTTTTAAAATGTAAGACACTCTGGTACCACACTGTCCCCACAATGTTATGTTTGTAAACAAGAAAAAAATAAAAAAAAGGAGAAGCAATGTGGGATTATGGAGAAAGTTCCTAACTGAGAACAATTAACCAGTGGAATAGTTTACATTCAGAAGTTGTGGGTGCTTCATCGCTGAAAGATTTGAAAAAATGGCTGGACAGCCATTTGTCTGAAATGGTATAGGGTCACATCAGCTGTCAAGTCTGAAGACCCCTGCTCTAAAGAATGGGACTACAGTGTTATATGTCAAGCCTGTCAGTTAACATCAATTCCCTGCTATGCAGAGAAGAAAGGAGTTGGCTTGAAGTGGGAGTGTCACCCAGGTAGCTTTTTAAAGAGGCAGCTGGACTTTTTGGTTTTTCTTTGAACAACTTGACAAGTGGAATACTGAAATAAAGATTTTATTTGACTCCAGTGGTTTCTTCAGTTGCAGCCTTTGTTTTCAATGAGTTCTACCCTTGCAAGAACACTCTTCATTAAATCAAATGTGAAAAATGCAAGCCAACACAGGCTTTGCCAGTGCCTTAATGCTCTAGGACAGTTTGTGAGTTCATTTGTCCTTGAAATTGTGGATATCGTGGATATCATACATACTAGGTGGCAATTGTAATGATCTAAAGGAGGGACTACTAGAATTTTGCCTAAAAAGTTTAAAATACCCATTGCTAATGGCAGAGCTTGACCCATTGGCTGAAGAGACAGCTGAGAATCCCTCAAGGCAGTTTGTAGCTGCATGTTGGAAGAAATTTCCTGAGTTCGTTCCCGGCTGGGACACATCACAGACGCTGAGAAGAAATAGATGCAGAAGCCAGCTGTCAGAAAGTGGAACTCTACTGTAAGAAGGCAAGAAGCAAAAAGTGACACAGCTGGAGCGTTCCTGGCTTGGGAACAGGTTGGGAGTATGACTCTGAGTCTTATGCTCAATTTCCCTTTGAAACTCCTGTAGCTTGATGAGTTTTGTTCCTGATTGCCCTGGGTTTTGTTTTTCTGGATCTTTGTGTTTTCTTGTCCTAAGAGTTAATCCTGTCAGGGGTCAGGAAGAGGGAGTTTCAGTTTGCCTTGGAGCAAGGGTCTCCAACCTTGTCAACTTTAAGACTTGTGGACTTGAAGTGACTTTTTTTCAAAGCTGGCTGAGGAATTCTGGGAGTTGAAAGTTCACAAGTCTTAAAATTGACAAGGTTGGAGACCCCCTGCCTTGGATTTTTTATTGGATTTTATTTTTAGCCTGATTCCCTTTATCTTAATGGCTCTACTTAAGTGTTTGTTACTTTTCTAACTGCTCTAAGTTTTCCTTTCAGGTGGTACTTCTTAGTTTTCTTAAAGGGGGAAGGACTGGCTTGAGTTTCTTGGCACTGTTTTCTGAGGTTTCAGATGCTGTGAGGTTTCTGGCACTGTCCTTTTGGGGTGTACTTCCCACAAGCAGATATTAGAGACTTATTTCCACAAGTGCGTTGTCAGTCAATATGTAAAATGAAAAGTGGGATAATGAAGACTTATCGAAACTGGAATAATGGAAGACTTATCAAAAACGGACAAGGAATAATGTACAGGTGCTTTACCATCCTATCTTATATAGTATTATATAACTTATATAACTTAAATGGTGCATATTGCAGCTCTGTTGAAAAGGACAGAAGTTTTATCAAAAGGGCTTGCTCTTTTGGAGAACTGTCTCTTGAGATTGGAAAATAATAGCCTTTTTCTTGATTATTTGGAGTTTGAAGGCTATCACAATAATTCAGGATTTAGTCAAAGTTATGACCCAATGCCCCTTTGAATCTCAGAAAGAAGAGCTTGAAAATGTTGCATCTGTCTATAGGTAAGTTTGGCGAAGAAGGGAAATACGTATTTATATGTTTATTGAAGACAAGCAACCATTCTGGCATGGAAGGACATATTATTTGGAATATTAGAAATCAAATTGATTTGTCCTTAAAAAAGGCAGAAAGCAGGAGGTGGTGTTTTTTTTACTGTTCTTCATTGTGTATCTGTTGGACATGGTGCTCTTACTTCCTGAAGGTGCTGAAATTGATCTCCAGCAGTAAGACAGGATAATTGCCTCACTGAATTTGCTGGGATATTTATTTATTAAGGATAATGAAGAAGACAAGTCTTGTCAGAACTTTACAAGAAAGATAGAAGTTTCTTGAAGTCTTACATGCTGGACTTAAACACGTCGAGCACACACTGAAGCAGAAATAAAAAGGAAGGAAGAAAATAAAAGATCAGAGCTGTAGGAGCGACATCACTTGAGACCTTCAAGAAGAGATTGGACTCCCATCTGTCAAAAATGGTCGTGTCTCCTGCTTGGACAGGGGGTTGAATTAGATAACCTACAAGGTCCCTTCCAACTGATCATCTGTTATTTAAAACCTTTATTTCAGTACAAGCCTATGGAGATTCTCAATCATCCAGGTCATGGTTGTCCCATTTCAAAGGGGCAACTGGACTTGTTTTTTTTTGAAGACGTTTCACTTGTCATCCAAGAAGCCTCTTCAGCTCTAACAGGATGGCAGGGAATGGAAGGATTTATACTCCTTGCAGATAGCTGGTCATTTAAAAAAAAAAAATTCAGCACTCCACTTGTCAAGTTCAAAGAAAAACGAATCCATCTGCCTCTTGGTGGGGGGTAAGCACCTTTGGCACTTGGCCGTGGGAGGCGCTCTCGCCAAAGGCAGGAAGCGTGGTCGCGTACGGCGCTTTGCCTCTCTGGGAAAGAGGCCTCTGTTTCCCAACCGCTAGGAGGCGCTTTGCCTCTCTGGGAAAGAGGACTCTGTGTCCGAACCGCTGGGAGGACAGGGGAAGGGGGCGGGAGGCGGGGGGACTTGCGACCGGAGCTACTGGCGGCCGATTTGCTGATGTGGAAAAGCCCCCGAGGAAGCGGCGCCCGCCTTTTCCCCTCCCGGGAACCGAGAAGAAGACGTGGAGGAGGGAGGAACTCGAGGGAGCCGAAGCCGAGAAAGGAGCCTCGGCTGCGGCCTCTGGTCCCCGAACCCTCGCCCGGAGCTGCTGATGTCGGTGGGGCAGCGGGAAGAGGCGACGCTTCGGGGGTGTCTCTCCCCTCCTCGGATCCCCTTTGGCTGCTTCGCCTCTGCTGGACCCGGAGAGGATTTTGCTCGCTTTGGAAGCGGAACGCGGGAAAGGGCGGCCGGTGACTAGAACAGGCTCGCCCGGAGAGTCTCGAGGAGAAGCGGACAGCTGTGACCGAAGGCGGCGGCGGCCTCTGAGGAAGTTTTACCTCATCGGGGCTGCGCTGAAGCCGGAGACCGAATGGAGTCTCCCATTCAGGCGGGGAGCAGCAGCGGCGGCGGCGAGGAGTCCGGCGGGGGAAGCGGCGTCCTGAGCGGCCTCCCCGAGGGTCCCCGCAGCTCCGAGGCTGAGCGCTGGCGCTTCCCCTGCTGCGTCTCCCGGGAGGCCGAGGGGCCCCGGGCGCTTTGCAGCCGCCTGCACCGGCTGTGCCGGGGGTGGCTGCGGCCCGAACGGAGCAGCAAAGCCGAGATGCTGGACCTGGTGGTGCTGGAGCAGCTGCTGGCCCTGTTGCCCCCGGAGCTGTCGGGCTGGCTGAGGGAGTGCGGGGCGGAGAGCTGCGCCCAGGCGGTGGCCCTGGCCGAAGGCTGCCTCCTCGGCCCCTCAGACTCCCCGGAGCCCGGCAAGGGGCGGCAGGTGAGACAAGTCAGCCGTGGGAGGCTGAAATATTTTGCAGCCATCGGAGGGAGAAGGGAGGGAGGAGAAATTCAAGTTTATTAGGGTCCCGTCTCCTTCCTAAGAAAACCGCATGTTACTAGTATATATGTTGATATTTCTGTTTGGGGTTTTTTTTCCGTTAATGATATGCCCTGACAATGAACTCTATTCAAAATGGTTATGAATCAAAATAAAACATATACCGGTATTTTTAAAAAAGTTTAACAGGTGAAGAATAAAAAAAAAAGACATCCCGCATATGAAGGAAGAGTCAGCAGCAAAATTTTCAGCAGCTCTTAATATTTTGAAAAGTTATTTCTTTTTGATGCAAAAGCTTGTTCTTCCTCTTGGTGATAATGCCATAGGAAGGAGGAGAAATTCAAGCCAACTTCAGTCCAGTCCTGCCACCACCATCCTGAAAGGATGAAAGAAGCTCCAGAGTCTTGGGGAGCTGGCTGGAATCCCTTCTCCACTTTTCCCCTCTTTTTTTCCTCAACGCTTGACAGCTTTAAGACTTGTGGACTTCAACTCCCAGAATTCCTCCTCCAGTCATGTTAGGCTCAGGAATTTGGGGAATTGAAGTCCACAAGTCTTAAATTTGCCAAGTTGGAAGACCCTTGGTTTAAATTGATATTAATCAAACTCTTCAGCGTCTTTACAATATTGTGAACCTTCTTTTAAAGATATGCACTCCTTTGTTTCTCTTCTTTAAAAATAGTCACTGACAAGAGAAATCTGGAACGGGTTTCCAACCTTGACAAGTTTAAGACTTGTGGACTTCAACTCCCAGAATTCCTCAGCTAGCATGGCTGGGAGTTGAAGGCCACAAGTCTTTAAAGTTGTCAAATTTGGAGACTTCTGGTGTAGAAGATGCATGTTGGGATAGTGTAATGATCTGTGGGAATGACATTGGAAAGGGAAGTGCCACGGAATACACAACCGTCACCCACAAGTAGACAGTCGGGGTGGGGCGGGTGGCAGGGAAATGGGAAATGCTTCAGTTTACCAGAGAGTGAAAGGACAGGAGGCAAGAAATGCTTTCAGGATTTTGTGGCCTTGTGAACAATTGGCCTTGATCCCAAGGTACAGGTGAAACTCGAAAAATTAGAATGTCGTGCAAAAGTTCATTTATTTCAGTAATGTGAGTTTGTTGGCCAATCAAGCACAGTAATCCCACGGTCATTGAACCAGGTTTTGGTGCTTTTGGCAGTGTGGGCAGGTGCCAAGTCCTGCTGGAAAATGAAGTCAGCATCCCCATAAAGCTCGTCTGTGGAAGGAAGCATGAAGTGCTCCAAAATCCCCTGGTAGACGGCTGTGTTGACCCTGGACTTAATGAAACACATTGGACCAACACCAGCAGATGACATGGCTCCCCCAATCAACACAGACTGTGGGAACTTCACACTGGACTTCAAGCATCTTGCAGTGTGTGCCTCTCCATTCTTCTTCCAGACTCTGGGTCCTTGGTTTCCAAATGAGATGAAAAAGTTGCTCTCATCAGAAAAGAGGATTTTGGACCACTGAGAAAGAGACCAGTTCTTTTTTTTATTTAGCTCAGGTACGACGCTTCTGACATTTGTTGTTCAGGAGAGGCTTAACAAGAGGAATACGACATTTGAAGCCCATGTCCAGGATCCGTCTGTGTGCGGTGGCTCTTGATGCACTGACTCCAGCCTCAGTCTACTCCTTGTGAAAGTACCCAACACTTTTGAATGGCCTTTTCCTGACAATCGTCGCCAGGCTGCGGTTATCCCTGCTGCTTGTGCATCTTTTTCTTCCACACTTTTCCCTTCCACATAACTTTCTATTAATGTGCTTTGATACAGCACTTTGGGAACATCCAATTTCTTTTGCAATTACCTTTTGAGGCTTTCCCTCCTTATGGAGGGTGTCAGTGATGGTTTTCTGCACAACTGTCAGGTCAGCAGTCTTTCCCCTGATTGTGATTCCTACTGAACCAGACTGAGAGACCATTTAAAGGCTCAGAAATCCTTTGCAGTTTTTATGGCTTAATTAGCTGATTAGACACTTTGAGCCTAGAAGATTGAACCTTTCCACAATATTCTAATTTTCTGAGATTGTGGATTTGCGGTTTTCATGAGCTGTAAGCCATAATAATCTCAATTATGAAAAAGCATGGCTTGAACTATCTGGCTTTGCATGTAATGAGTCTATCTCATATATTAGGTTCACTTTTTAAGTTGCATTACTGAAATAAATGAACTTTTGCAGGATATTCTAATTTTTTGAGTTTCACCTGTATGTCCACGAGCTGCCCGACTGGAAGTTTCCTCCCTATCCTAGTGAAGCTAAACCAAAAAGAAGGAGAGATCAATCCCATCCCTCCCAAATGCTAATGGTCCCTAAATCTAACAGAAAATATTCCCAGAGGAAGGGATAGAGCTGACATATGTAAATCCACAAAGGTGGAAGGCATAGCTCAGGGAGAAGATAAAGAAGTAACTCCTGATTAGAATGAAGAGAGGAAATAAAAAGAGGCAAAAAAAACATTATACAAAAAATGCCAGACATTTACCCAGAAATAACAGTCACCTTCAAATCAGAATCCCTGAGTTCTCTCACTTTGACTTGAGTTGGGGAAATTCAAGTGGAGAGTCAAAAGGTAAGCCAAGCAATCTAACATGGCAATAGTCTTATGAACATGGATCATAATACAAGCTGTTATTTCAGGTACAGGAGCTGTTCGCAAGAGAGATCTCAGCAGAGCTCCAGGAAAGAGATGAATCCAGTCCTTCTCAACAGCTTCATTTCAGGAGGATCCAGTTTGGGCCATCTTGCCAGGCAAGTATAGGTTTCTTCTGAAAGCAATAAAGTTCCACCTCTTTCCATTCTAGAGCTGCTTTTACAACCAAATGCCAAATCTGTGCATTTGGACATGGTGTCTCCCCAGAATGCTCCACTGAGTCACACTCAGTCATTTTCTACATTGTTCTTAGTCTGTAAGCAAAGGACGGTTCACAAAATGAGAGGCTTGTATTACAAAATGTAATCAATTTGTTGGAAGAGTTTAATACGTCTCTTTCAAAAGAACCTGAAAACCAGCTACAAATTATGAATTGGAAAAGAACTGCTTTCCAAAATGTCCCAGCATATCCATTTAAAATTGAATCACCTGAAGGGCAGGTTCCCTCTGTAAAACCTACTAAGTGAATCCTAAATGGCTGTAACAATAAGATTGCTGGTCAAAGGATTTGGGATTTCCCTGGTTATTTCTAAAATTTGGAAACAGGCCAGGAAAGAAGATCTTGATGGCTTCGTCCTATTTGAAAGGAATTTGCTGATTGTGGTCCCAAAAACTACCTTGCTGAGTCATTCTGGAGCTGTTGGCAACTCCGCAAAGGGGGTGTTGTCATCCGACAACTTCCATTCATCTAAGCCGTATTTTGCACCTTTGCAGGAGTAGCTCAGGTGGTTGGTCTATAGACCATGGAGACCTACAAACATACCTATCCTGTAAGAAAATGTCCAGTTGGTCTTGAAAAGCTGTGTTTTGCATTGTAAGAAAGGATTGTCTGTTAGGGATAGTGTTCTTTCTCTTTCTAGGGCTCTTCTCTCTTTGAAGAGGTGACTGTAGACTTCACAGAGGAGGAGTGGGCACTGCTGGATTCTGGCCAAAAGGCCTTGTGCAGAGAAGTCATGCTGGAGATTTTTAGGAATATGGCCGCTCTGGGTAAGGAGCCATTTTGCTCTGGGTCCAGTTAATTGGGAAAGGTGTTTTAAGTGGGAGGTAAACAAGGAAGATCTCTGCACTCAGTTGCATAAGCTGTTCCTGACACCTGCCTGGGTGCCCCCTGAATAACTGCACTCTCTTTGCCACTTCTGTGTTACGGTCAAGAAAAATTCCTGGTTGCGTCCAAAACACAAATAGAGATCTTCTGGCAGGAAATAGGTTGTATGCCTGTTGATACTTAGATCCATATGGCATCTTTCAAGAATTGGGAATTAAAATTGTGTGTGTGTGTGTGTGTGTGTGTGTGTGTGTAGAGGAAGCCACCTTCCTACCAGCAGACCTGCCCCTTCTGCCCCCCCTTTCTCCCCACCATCTAAAAGGAAAGGTGCATGTGATCACCTTTTGCAACCTTCTGACAGGTAATGTCAGTGGGGAAGCCAGATTCACTTAACAACCGTGTTAGTACCTTAACAATTGCATGATTTAGTTGACAACTGTGGCAAGAAAGATTGTAAAATGGGACAAAATTAATAGAGTAGAGTAGACTAGAGTAGACAAGACTAGAATAGAATAGAATAGAATAGAATAGAATAGAATAGAATAGAATAGAATAGAATTCTTTATTGGCCAAGTGTAATTGGACACATAAGGAATTTGTCTTGGTGCAAATACTTGGTGCAAATACCCTCATTGCATAAAAGAAAAGATACATTTGTCAAGAGTCAAGAATCATTAGGTACAACACTTAATATTAGTCATAGGGTACAATAAGCAATCAAATCATACTAGGAAACAGTCAATATAAATTGTAAGGATACAAGCGACAACATTACAGTCACAAGTGGGAGGGGTTGGGTGATGAGTGATGAGAAGATTAATAGTAATAGTAGTGCAGACTTTGTAAATAATTGGACAGTGTTGAGGGAATTATTTGTTTAGCAGAGTGATGGCATTTGGGAAAACGCTGTCCTTCTGTCTAGTTGTTCTGGTGTGTAATCCTCTATAGCATCATTTTGAGGGTAGGAGTTGAAACAATTTATGTCCGGGATGTGAGGGGTCTGTAAATATTTTCACAGCCCTCTTTTTGACTGGTGATTCATTTCACAAATATCTCAGCAATAGATATTTTGGGCTCAGTTGTGGTCATATGTCTACCTGTAAATACACTAGTAATTTGTTCCTCCTCCAGTCTAGACTTGAACATCTTGGGCATCATCCTATGTTCAGCTTAGGCTTCCAGAAATAAACATGAGCAGTTTCAACATCAGAATGACTTGCCCAACCCTATTTGGTGGATCACCTCTACTAGTAGCTTCATCTCCATGTTAACTAAGGAGATGTCAAATGCTGAGGAAGACCACAACTGAGCAACCATGGGGTCAATCACCCCTCCATCCCACCTTCCCCCTCAACGCTGCTCCAGAACTGTCCCTTGGGAAAAGAGAACCACTGCAATATAATATTTTCAACATGTGATATGGGGATGGTCCAGAATTTTCAATTGTATGAAAAGCCACAAAGAAGATTAGATAATGACACTCCTGATATAGCAATCCCTCAGGAGGTAATGTTGTGTGTAACCCTGACCTGAATCTCCATAAAATAAGTCTAGATAATGTTCTCCAAGCTGAGTCCTATGTAGCTGTAGCCTCATCCTTTTTTTTAAAGAGCCTCATTTGAAGATTTGAATATATTAGGAATCCAGAATCATCAGGCTGAGCAATGGCTTTTGGAGGTGACACTGCTGCCTCCTTTTAGAAGGATAGTAGTCCCTCAACCAAGAATCCATTTACTACATTCTAATGGGAGCTTACATTTTCTTTTTCCAAATCAGGTGACAGTCTGGAGAATGACAATGAGAAACAGATGAGGTTAATGCCTATGGAAACAGCAAACCTTCAAGTAGAAGAAGTGATTTTTGACCATCAACAGGATGCAAGCCCCCAAGAAAAACGCTACTCAGAAGATCAGGGGGCGAGATCTTCCACTTATCTTCCTATTGAAATCCAGCAAGACCAGAATGGGAAGCAAAAGGGAAAATACAGCAAAAGGGAGAAAAATGAATTCGATTTAGCTGAATACGGCAGAAGCCAGAGCAAAGGAAAACCATATGAATACAGACAGTATGCAAAATCCATCAATCCTTCTTTCTCTCTTTCTTTACCTAAGAAACTGTACAGGAAACACGAGCCAAATATATTTGTAAAATTTGGAAAGTGTTTCAGTGTGAGCAGAGACACGAAGCTCTGTGTGAAATGTGGAAAGAACTTCAGTAGCAACAGTACACTTAATCGTCACCAGAAGATCCACACAGGGGAGAAACCATATAAATGCACGGAGTGTGGAAAAAGCTTTTCTCGAAACACACATTTTATTCATCACAAAAGGATCCATACAGGGGAAAGACCATATAAATGCCTGGAGTGTGGAAAGAGCTTTATTGAGAACAGAATTTTTACTCGGCACCAAAGGATCCACATAAGAGAGAGACCATATAAATGCATAGAATGTGGAAAGGGCTTTATCGACAACAGAGACCTTAGTCACCATCAAAGGATCCACAGAGAGGAGAGACCATACAAATGCACAGAGTGTGGAAAAAGCTTTAATCACTACAGAATCTTTACTCGTCATGAAAGAATGCACACCAGAAAGAATCAATATAAATGCATAGAGTGTGGCAAGAGCTTTAGTAACTCTAGTACTTTTACTATTCACAAAAGGATCCATGCAGGTGAGAAACCATACAAATGCTTAGAGTGTGGAAAGAGTTTTACCCGGAAAGGGCATCTTAATCGTCATGAAAAGACTCACATGGGGCAGAAACTTTATAAATGCATAGAATGTGGAAAGAGCTTCAGTACAAACGGTAATCTGGCTCGCCATCAGAAGATCCACACAGCTGAAAAAACATATAGTTGCAAGGAGTGTGGAAAGACATTCGCTGAGAGTAGTGATATTATTTCCCATCAAAGAATCCACACAGGGGAGAGACCATATAAATGCCTGGACTGCGGAAAGAGTTTTTTTGACAACAGTGGCCTTACTCGACATCAAAGGGTCCACACAATGGATAGACGGCATGAATGCTTGGAGTGTGGAAAGACCTTTATTGAGAACAGAAATTTTATTCGGCACCAAAGGATCCACACAGGAGAGAGACCGTATAAATGCATGGAGTGTGGGAAGAGCTTTATTAGCAATTGTGAACTTACCTTCCACCAAAGGTTGCACACAGGGGACAGACCATATAAATGCATGGAGTGTGGGAAAAGCTTTCGTCGGAATACAGAACTTATTCATCATAAGAGGACCCACACTGGGGAAAGACCATATAAATGCGTGGAATGTGGGAAATCTTTTACTACGAAAGGCCATCTTACTTATCATGAAAGAATCCATACAGGGGAGAAACCATTTCAATGTATAGAATGTGGAAAGAGCTTTGCTCAGAAAGGACAACTGACTTCTCATGAGAGAATCCACACAGGAGAGAGACCATATAAATGCTTAGAGTGTGGAAAAAGTTTTCATTGGTGCACAGAACTTATTCAACATGGAAGGATCCATACTGGGGAAAGACCATACACATGCAGGGAGTGTGGGAAGCAATTTACTCGGAAAGTTCATTTGATTACTCATGAAAGAATCCATACAGGGGAGAGACCATATAAATGCACAGAGTGTGGAAAAAGCTTTGCTCAGACAGGACAACTTAATTCTCATAAAAGAACCCACACAAGAGACCATATAAATCCATTGTAGTATGGAGAAAGCTCCAATAATCACAAGGAAGGAATCCAAAGTGGGGAAAATCCATATAAATTCATAGCGTGTTGAAAGAGGTGTACTTGGAAAGGACAACGAAAACCTCATAAAATTATGTGTGCAGAAGAAATATTATAAATCTATGGAATGAGCTTCATTCAAAACAAATTACTTAACCATGAAAGAATCCAGAAATGAGAAGGAAGCTTATTATTGCATAGAATGTGCAGATATCTTTTGTTTGATCTGGAATATTATTCATGATCCTGTGAGTGTTCTCTGATATCCAAGGAGTGAGCACACACAGCACAGCATTAGAAACAGCGTGCTTCACTGTATTACGTGCCTTCCCCAACAACAGGCTATTGCTCTTAACTCTACCCTTCTGGACCTTCCCTCCAGTGATGCAGCATGCACAACTCCGGGAGGCAAAAGCTGTTCCATTAATTAATACTTCTCACTGTTAGGAAATTCCTCATTTCCAGGATCACTGTCCCACCAGTGAGCTTCCTCCCTCTGCTTCTAGTCCTGACCTCAGGTGCTTTGGAAGATAAATGGACCATTCCTCCTTGGGACAGCCCTTTAAGCACTGGAAGACTGCTACCTTAACCTTTCTGTTTTGTTAAGCTGAAGGTACCTAGGTCCTCCCGAATGCCATATAGACGAATATGATGACTTCCTATGACCTTGGTGCTGTTCCTCTGTTGATGTAAACTGGGACAGTGTTGGCTTTTTGGACACCTGCTGTACACTGGCTCATATTTAAGTGATTGTGCACTGGGACTCCAAGATCCCTCCCACAGTTGCTTTATTAAGCTATGTGTCATCTAGTCTGTACTTATACAGTTGGGTTTTTTTGCCTAAGTGTAAAACCTTATTCTTATCTATGTTGAATTACATTTTGTTAGCTAGGGTCCAGTGTTCCAATCTTGTCAAGATCTTTTTGGATCTTGAGCTTGTCATCTGGGGTGTTAGCTATTCCTGCCAGCTTTAGTGTCGTTGGCAGATTTGATGAGTTCCCCCTCTATTCCCTCATTTATATTGTTTATGAAGATGTTGAACGGTACTGGACCTAAAACGGAACCTTGGGAAACCCCACCGCTTGCCTTCATGTGGATGTAGTTCCATTGAGGACTACACAAATTTGTCAGCCAGTAACAGATCCACCTAGTGGTGTTGGTGTCTATTCCACATTTTTCTAGCTTTCTAAGAAGTAGGTTGTGCATCTACATTATCAAATGCTTCACGGAAATCTAAGTATACTATGTCCCCAGCATTTGACTGATTCACTAATTTAGTCACTTTGTCAAAGAATGAAGTAAGATTTCTTCATGGCATGATCTGTTTTTGATAATCCTATATTGGCTTCTGGTTATAACTTTATTTGCTTCTAGATGTTCGCAGATTTGTTACTTGATTATCTTTTCCAAGTATATTTTAATATATTTTATATATTTTAATTTGCATTCCTTCCCTGTCATTTATGGTTCTCTTTTTTGAAAGTTGAGATGTGTTTTCTTGTATGAAGACAGAGGAAAGCATGAATCAAGCAGTTCTGCTTTCTCTCTACTCGTTATTTTTTTCCCCATCTCCCAAGTAAGTAATGGGCAGGAGAGAGAAAAGCAGAACTGCTAAATTCATACTTTGCATCTGTCTTCACACAAAAAGAAAACAGTAGGACATTCTGTTGCTATGTGAAACATAAATAGCATATCAGCCAATCAACCAGCCAGGAAAGATCAAGTAGAAAAGGTGGACAGAAAGTCAAGACTTCCAACAGCACAGAAATAGAAACCGAAGATATATAGGGCAGATTGCATTCTGTAGAAAAAGTAGGGTTCCTTTATGGGTGTCACCACATTAATACAGATAACAGGACAAATAAACTGGCCTGGAGGAACCTTCAAAACATGTATAACTTTTGTATTTAATAATGCATAACATTACATTATAATTATAATAATACATAAACTGCTGGAAGTAAAGAAAAATCCCAGGTTCTCAAAACCAACAATCAAAGCAGATTCCATTCAAAAGAGCTTTGCTTATTCCAGCTTATGGAGCTTCTCTGCCATCCAGGTCTTGGTTGCCCCAAAGGTGCTTTTTCAAGAGAGGCAACTGGGCTTTCTGGTTTTTCTTTGAAGAAGCTTGGATGAGAAGCTGAAGCACCAGAAAGGCCAGTTGCTTCTTCAAGAAAGCATTTTTGGGACAGCCCTGCTCTACCTCCACCGTGCCCATTATACTCGACCTAGGGGTCTTGAAACTTGACAGTTTTAAGACTTGTGGACGTCAACTCCCAGAATTCTTCCTCCTGTCATGTTAGCTCAGGAATTCTGGGAGTTGAAGTCCACAAGTCTTAAACTTGCCTATTTCCATATTCCCGCATGACCCACCACGCCCCTACCAAATGGCTAATTTTTGAGGCGGCGGAATAAGAGGACATGTTTGCCAGACCTCGAAGCTGAGGAAAGGAGAGGCGGGGGTCTTGGAAGGCGCTCGAGACCAGAGCTGTAAACGGGAGGGGTGAGCGCTTATAGAGGTTTGCCTCTGTAGGGAACAGCCATCTCCGGCTGAGCGTCTCGGAGACCAGGAGGGCGCGGGAAGTTTTGGCGGGAAGGATTTGCAGACGCTCTTCTCCGCCTCAGAAGCCCTGAGGGAACGGAGCCCCGCCCCCTTCTCCCTCCACTGAAACCGGGAAAGGGGCGAGGGTGGCTCCGCCGTGACCGAAGGCGGCGGCCTCGGAATTTTTCCCCCATTGGGGCTGCGCTGAAGCCGGAGACCGAATGGTGGCCGGGGGGGGCGGTCAGCGTGGGGGAGGGAGCAACAGCGGCCCTCCAGGCGAGTAACAGCTGCGGCGTGGAGTCCGGCGGGGGAAGCGGCGTCCTGAGCGGACTCTCCGAGCGACTCCGCAGCTCCGAGGCTGAGCGCTAGCACTTCCGCAGTTGCGGCTCCTTGGAGGCCGAGGGGCCCCGGGCGCTTTGCAGCCGCCTGCACCGGTTATGCCGGGGGGCGGCTGCGGCCCGAGCGGAGCAGCAAAGCCGAGATGCTGGACCTGGTGGTGCTGGAGCAGCTGCTGGCCCTGCTGCCCCGGAGCTGTCGGGCTGGCTGAGGGAGTGCGGGACGGAGAGCTGCGCCCAGGCGGTGGCCCTGGCCGAAGGCTGCCTCCTCCGCCCCGCAGCCGCCCCGCAGCCCGGAAAGGGGCGGCAGGTGAGGCATTTTCGTCTTCTTCTACGCCTCTTGCCTTTCTTCCTTCCAGATAATCGCAGAGAAATAAAACATCCAGAGACCAGGTGTTGGGATGGTGTAATAGTACGTGGGAATAACTTTGTGGGACGTTATTCACACATTCTATTTTCCCTCATAGTTTGTCATGGACTGGACAGCCATAATGCAAAAGATATTTCAATTCTCAGATGGTGGAGGGGGGGGGAGATTTAATAAAAACCCTCCCTACTTTTCCAGCAGGTACAAGGAGAGGATACAAAAAATGCTTTCAGAATTGCAAGATTTTATTAATGTAGTCTTACAAAGGTAGAGCTAATATTCATTGTCTGACTACTTGAAGCTGAATGGTTGATTAATTTTACCACCAGTCAGGATTCCTAAAGTAGGGAAGCAGACCCCAATCCTGAATCTAAGAGGCTTCCTCTATCTACTAAGAGCTCTTCCCCAATTTCCCACCCACCCAAAAAAACATATACTGGTATCTCAAATGGATCAACAACTGGTCCTTTTACAAATGTTGGTCAGTACCATTAGCTTGGAACTTAAGACAAGTGAACTCCCTTTCTCATGAACAGGACCTTTTAACCAAGGCGAATGTTGGAAACCTATTTTTCTTCTAGATAATATTTTTGGCAAGAAGCAGGGGAGAATTATTTTTACACAGATATTTCACACAGCTGCAAATTAGAACAAGCAAAGGATTATACAGAGTTATGAAATGAAAGATGAAAGTGTTTATACATTATATTTTCCTGTCACTTAATTCTAGCCAAATACATCTGATTATATGACCTTCCTCTGGTATAGGGCCACAGCACATATAAATAAACTTAATTCTCATAAAAGAATCCACACAGAAGAGAAACCATATAAATGCGTAGAGTGTAGAAAGAGCTTTATTAATAAATGGCATCTTACTTCCCACCAAAGGATACACACAGGGGAAAGACCATATAAATGCAGACAATGTGGGAAAGCGTTCACTCTGAAAAGTGGCCTTATTAGTCATGAAAGAATCTATAAAGGAGAGAAACCATTTCAATGTACAGAATGTGGAAAGAGCATTACTTGGAAAGGACAACTGAATTCTCATGAGAGAAGCCACACAAGGCAGATATCCTGTAATTGCCTGGAGTGTGGAAAGAGCTTTATTGACAAATAGCAGCTTAGTTTCCACCTGAGGATGCACACAAAGACCATATAGATGCATGGAGTGTGGAAAAGCTTTCATCACAACTAAGAACTTATTCGTCATAAGAGGACCCACATTGGGGAGAGACCTTATAAATGCATAAAATGTGGAAAAGCCTTTACTCAGAAAAGTGACCTTATTAGTCATGAAAGAATCCATACAAGGGAGAAACCATTTCAATGCACAGAATGTGGAAAGAGCTTTGCTCAGAAAGGACAACTGACTTCTCATGAGAGAATCCACACAGGAGAGAGACCATATAAATGCTTTGAGTGTGGAAAAGCGTTTACTCAGAAAAGTGGTCTTATTCGTCATGAAAAAATCCATACAAGGGCGAAACCAAATCAGTGTAGCATGTGGAAAGAGCTTTGCTGAGAAAGGACAACTTAATTCTTATGAAAGAGCTCACACAGAAGAGACCATATAAATGCATGTAGTGTGGAGACAGCTACAACCACTGCAGGACATTTATTCATGAAGGAATCCACACCCGGGGGTGGGGGTCGGGGGAATCCATATAAATGTGTGGAGTGTTGAAAGAGCTTTGCCTGGAAAGGATAACATAAATCTCATAAAATTATGCCCACAGAAGAAACCATATAAAACTATGGAATGAGCTTCATTCAAAACAATCCAAAGAATCCAGAAAGGAGAAGGAAGCTTATTGCATGGAAGGTGCAAAGATATTTTGTTTGATCTGGAATGTTATTCATGATGCTGTGTGGATTCTCTGATTTCCAAGGAGTGAACACAGCACAGCACAGCATTAGCAAATCTGTACTCTGCTTCATTGTGTCACATGCCTTCCCCAACAAAAGGTTATTGCTCTTAACGCTACCCTTCTGGATCTTGCAATTTGAGATTGCAATGCAAATACACTTTTAGTACTGAGGCCTTAACTCAAATGAATATTTGAAAGTCTGTAAAGTGGTAGACAACCTTTGCTTCCTTCCAAACATTTTTGCATTGTGCCATTGCCCCAGTGCATTTGCTGCATTTTTCATGGCCAATTTCCAAGTCCTGCATTTAAGCCATGTTGCCAGGCCAAGTTACCAAGTTAACCTCCAGACAGGAGTTCTACCAGAATATGCTGCTTGCCATAGTTTGTGGTGCTGGAAGCTGAGGGATTGCCTGCTTGTATTGCTTGTCAGTCACCAAATATGGCCTCCTGCTTCACCATCTTCTTCCCCTTTCAGATAACAGATAATCAGAGTTGGAAGGGACCTTGTAGGTCATCTAGTCCAACGCCCTGCCCAAGCAGGAGACCCTATACAATTTCTGACAAATGGCAGTCCAATCTCTTCTTGAAAGTCTCAAGTGATGGCACTCCAACAACTTCCGAGGGCAAGGTATTCCATTGGTTGATTGTTCTCTCTTTCAGAAAGTTTCTCCTTATTTCCAGCCTTAGCCTCCTCAATGCCATATAGACGAATATGATGGCTTCCTATGATCTTGGTGCTGTTCCTCTGTAGTGGCTCATATTTAAGTGATTGTGCACTAGGACAGTGGTCGCCAACCGGTGTGGTCCACGAGAAAATTTTGGTGGTCCGCAGATAAATTTCAGCCCCAAAGCACCCCCCCAAAGCAATTAACCCAGGCTGCATGGGAACGCAAAGCCCACATGGCCCTTAGGAACACAGGCTTGTGTTGCTTGTATTGGAAACAACATGAGGTAGTGAGGGGAGGGTGGGAGAGGGGGGGGGACTTGCCCCACGTGCCTTGCCTGGGGTGCTTCTTTCCACTTCTGCTTTTGGCTGCATGCAAGGAAAGCAGCAAAAGTCTTTCTCCCCCAAACTCTGCCAGAAATGAGTCTTTGAGACCCTGCAAGGCATCCTGCTCCATGAGGCTACACTGGTACGACAAGTCTCAGACTCATTTCTGGCAAAGTATGGGGGAGAGCAAGAAAGACTTCTGCTGCTTTCCTTGCACGAAGCCCAAAGTCTCTCTCTCCCCCTGAGAATGGAGCTGGAGACGGCATCCTGTGATCCCAAATAAAGAATAATTGATTGGTAGGAAAACAGGGTAGGGAATTTTCCTGCAGCCTTTTGAGGGGATTTTCCCAGGGTCTCTGCAGAAAAAGCATAAGCAGCAGAGACCCTGGGAAAGTCCCTCCAAAAGTGCAGGAAAATTCCCCACCCCGTTTTCCTACCGATCGATTGTTTTCTATTTGGGATCGCAGGATACCATCTCTCTCTCCTGAAAATGGAGCTGAAAAGTAGGTTGATGAAGGAATGTGGCTATCTTGGAAGGCATGAGTGAGTGTGTGTGTGTGTGTGTGGTGGAGCTTCAGTGCTTGGCTGGCAGGGAGTCAGGCAAGGTGCATCGCTCACTCTTTTTGACCACGAAAGAAGCAGCCTGGGAGTCAGGTGAGGCATGTGGGGTGAGGTGTGTGGCCCTGCTTTATTTTCTAAGAAACACGATAAAAGGTAAAACCACGGCGGGGGAGGGAAATCTGCCCTGGGGTGGCTTGCTGACGCTGGTGGGAAAGTCAGTCCCATATTCCAGAGCTTCAGTACTAACAGTACTATGTCTGATACGCAGTGCGGATTCCAGACTGAATATTCGAGTATTGGTCTGGCAAAAGTTTTGTATGCTCTAGTTAGCAATTGGATATTTCCGGAGAAGCTTCGTAAGATTAGATTTACAACTCTTAATGCCTTTTTGGCAATGCTGTTACAGTGAGCTCTGGCGCTTAGATCATTTGATACGAGAACTCCAAGGTCCTTGACAGAGTGAGGATCATCAACGAGGTCGTATCCGCCTAGTTTGTATTTGGTGTACTGATTTTTTTTACCAATGTGTAAGACAGAGCATTTGTTGGTCGAGATTTGGAGTTGCCAGATGTTTGACCATTCAGACATAATCAAGGTCACTTTGAAGGATAGTAGCATTGTCAGTGTTGTTGAATAGTTTTACATCATCTACGAAGAGGACGCAGTTGCTTATAAGGTGATCGCAAAGGTCATTTATATAGAGCATAAAGAGTGTGGGTCCTAGAACGCTGCCTTGGGGGACACCACTGTTAAATGGAGCACGGTTAGATATAGCGCTCCCTATTTTTAATATTTGTTGCTTATAACTACATTATACAACATAATTGTAACTCTGTAATACATATAAACAAACCGCTGGAAGTAAAAGAAAAACCCCAGGTGTTCAAAACCAATCAAAGGTGATTCCATTCAAAAGAGTTTTGCTTATTCCAGTTTATGGAGCTTCTCAGTCATCCAGGTCATGGTTTATTTTATTTATTTTTTATTTATTTTGTCAAGCAATTATAAGATAACAGGTATAAGAATAAACATAGTTACGAATACATGAAATGGATACATATAAGACAAATAAACAATAGGACAGGGACGGTAGGCACGTTGGTGCGCTTATGCACTAAAGGTGCTTTTTCAAGAGGCAACTGGGCTTTCTGTTTTTTCTCTGAAGAAGCTGAAGCACCAGAAAATCCCGTTGCTTCTTCAGAAAGCATTGTTGGGGGAACCCTGCTCTTCCTCCACCGTGCCCATCATACTCGACCCTTTACCCCATATTCATCATCACCTATAATTCCTCTACCAAATGGTTAACTTTTGAGCGTCCGGAACAAGAGCGCATGTGCAGACGACGTTTGCCAGACGAAGCCGAGGAAAAGGGAGGCGGTGATTTGGCTTGGAAGACGCTCTAGCCAGGAGCTGTAAACGAGAGCGGGGCGGGGGCGCTGATAGGGGTTTACCTCAGGGAAAGCTGCTCTCCGGCTGACCTGCAGGAGGACGCGGGAAGTTTTGGCGGGAAGGATTTGCAGCTGCTGTTCTCGGCCTCAGAATTCCAGAGGAGGCGGAGCCCCGCCCCCTTCTCCCAACCCTGAAAGAGGTGGGGGAGGGTCCGCCATGACTGAAGGCGGCTTCAGACGGTTTTTCCCCCAGTTGGGACTGCGCTGAAGCCCGGACACCGAATGGATGCCCGGTGGTCGCCCCTTCAGACGGGGAGCGGCTGCTCTGAGGCTGAGCGCTGGCGCTTCCGCAGCTGCGTCTCCCGGGAGGCCGAGGGGCCCCGGGCGCTTTGCAGCCGCCTGTACCGGCTGTACCAGGGGTGGCTGCGGCCCGAGCGGAGCAGCAAAACCGAGATGCTGGACCTGGTGGTGCTGGAGCAGCTGCTGGCCCTGCTGCCCCCGGAGCTGTCGGGCTGGCTGAGGGAGTGCGGGGCGGAGAACTGCGCCCAAGCGGTGGCCCTGGCTGAAGGCTGCCTCCTCGGCCCCGCAGCCGCCCCGGAGCCCGGAAAGGGGCGGCAGGTGAAAAAAGTCAACCGTGGGAGGCTGAAGTATTTTGCAGCCTTTGTAAGACATCGGAGGGAGAAGAGGGGGAAGAGAAATCCAAGCCTATTAGAGTCAGGTCTCCCCTCCCTGCATCCAAAAGGATGAAAGAGGTTCGAGAGTTTTTGGGAGTTGGCTAGAATCCCTTCTCCACTCTGCCCCTCTTCCCTCAACACACGAATCTATTGAGGCACTTTTTCCATTTAAACCAGGGGTCTTGAAGCTTGACAGCTTTAAGACTTGTGGACTTCAACTTCCAGAATTCCTCCTCCAGTCATGTTCTCTCAGGAATTCTGGGAGTTGAAGTGCACAAGTCTTAAACTTGCCAAATTGGAAGACCTTTGGTTTAATCTGATATTAGTCAAACTCTTCTTTTCAATGTTAGAACCTTTAAAAGATATGCACACCTCTGTTTCAATTCTTTAAAAGTAGTCTCTGAGAATAGACGTCTAGAACCTGTCTTCAACCTTGACAAGTTTAAGTTGTGGACCAACTCCTAGAGTTCCTCAGCTAACATGGCTGGTGGGGGGATTCTGGGAGTTTAAGTCCACAAGTCTTAAAACTCAAATTTGGAGACTACTGGTGTAGAAGATGCATATTGGGATAATGACAATGATCTGTGGGAATGACATTGGAAGTGGAAATACCACGGAATACACAACCATGTAAAATCACCACAATCATGTAAAACCTGGAGCCTTCCCACAAGTAGACAGGGGCAGGGGGAATGCTTCAGTTTACCCAAGAGGGAAAGGACAGGAGGGGAGAAATACTTTCAAGCTTTCAAGATTTTGTGGTCTTGTGATCAATTGGCCTTGATCCCAAAGTATGTCCACGAAGCGAAGCTAAACCAAAAAGCAGAGATTGATCCCATCCCTCTCAAAGTGCTAACGGTCCCTAAATCTAACAGAAAAATTTCCCAGAGGAAGGGATAGAGCTGACATATGTAAATCCACAAAGGAGGAAGGCATAGCTCAGAGAAGATAAAGAAGCAACTCCTGATTAGAACGAAAAGAGGAAATAAAAAGAGGCAAAAAAAACATACAAAAAATGCCAGACATTTACCCAGAAATAACAGCCACCTTCAAATCAGAATCCCTGAGTTCTCTCACTTTGACTTGAGTTGGGGAAATTCAAGTGGAGAGTCAAAAGGTAAGCCAAGCAATCTAACATGGCAATAGTCTTATGAACATGGATCATAATCCAGGCTGTTCTTTCAGGTACAGGAGCCATTCGCAAGAGAGATCTCAGCAGAGCTCCAGGAAAGAGATGAATCCAATCCCTCTCAACAGCTTCATTTCAGGAGGATCCAATTCGGGCCATCTTGCCAGGCAAGTATAGGTTTCTTCTGAAAGCAGTAAAGTTCCACCTCTTCCCATTCTAGAACTGCTTTTACAACCAAATGCTAAATCTGTGCATTTGAACACGGTGTCTCCCCAGAATGCTCCATTGAGTCACGTTCAAGTCATTTTCCAGATTGTTCTTAGTCTGTAAGCAAAGGACAGTTCACAAAATGAGAGGCTTGTATCACAAAATGTAATCAGTTTGTTGAAAGATTTTAATACGTCTCTTTCAAAAGAACCTGAAAACCAGCTACAAATTATGAATTGGAAAAGAACTGCTTTCCAAAATGTACCAGCATATCCACTTAAAAATGAATCACCTGAAGGGCAGGTTCCCTCTGTAAAACCTACTAAGTGAATCCTAAATGGCTGTAACAATAAAATTGCTGGTCAAAGGACTTGCGATTTCCCTGATTATTTCCAAAATTTGGAAACAGGCTAGGAAAGAAGTTCCTGGTGGCTTCGTTCTGTTTTGAAAGAAATTTCCTGATTGTGGAACCCAAACCACCTTGCTGAATCATTCTGGAGCTGTTGGCAACTCCCCAAAGGGGGTTTTGTCATCCGACAACTTCCATTCATCTAAGCCTTATTTTGCGCCTTTGCAGCAGTAGCCTCAGGTGCTTGGTCTATAGACCATGGGGACCTACAGACATACCTGTCCTGTAGGAAAATGTCCAATTGGTCTCTTGAAAAGCTGTGTTTTGTATTGTAAGAAAGGATTGTCTGTTAGGGATAGTGTTCTTTCTCTTTCTAGGGCTCTTCTCTCTTTGAAGAGGTGACTGTAGACTTCACAGAGGAGGAGTGGGCACTGCTGGATTCTGGCCAGAAGGCCTTGTGCAGAGAAGTCATGCTGGAGATTTTTAGGAATATGGCCGCTCTGGGTAAGGAGCCATTTTGCTCTGGGTCCAGTTAATTGGGAAAGGTGTTTTAAGTGGGAGGTAAACAAGGAGGATCTCTGCACTCAGTTGCATAAGCTGTTCCTGACACCTGCCTGGGTGCCCCCTGAATAACTTCACTCTCTTCAAACTTTTCCTACTCTTAAAAAAAACATAGTCATGTGTGCTTAATATTTGACTGCTATCCAAGGCCAGATATCTATGCTGGAATTCAAAAAACATCTGAAAAAAGGTGTGATTTCCCACTTCTGTGTTATGGACAAGAAAACTTCCTGTTGGAACCAGGAAACAGAGATCTTCACTTTAACTGGCAACTGCCTGTAGACATACTTAGATCCATATGGCATCTTTCGAGGATTGGGAATTAAAAGTGTATGTGTGTGTGTGTGTGTGTGTGTGTGTGTAGCGGAATAAAAGGAATCTCAGTCACTTGGAAGCCGCCTTCCCACCAGCACACCTGCCCCCTCTGCCCCCCTTTCTCCCCACCACCTAAAAAGAAAGGTGCATGTGATCACCTTTTGCAACCTTCTGACAAGTAATGTCAGTGTGGAAGCCAGATTCACTTAACAACCGTGTTAGTTCCTTAACAATTGCATGATTCAGTTGACAACTGTGGCAAGAAAGATTGTAAAATGGGACAAAATTCATTTCACAAATGTCTCCGCAACAGATATTTTGGGCTCAATTGTGGTCATAAGACTACCTGTAAATGCTGTAGTAATTTGTTCTTCCTCCAATATCGACTTGAACAGCTTGGACATTATCCTATGTTCAGCTTGGGCTTCCAGAAATAAACTGTGTAGCAGTTTCAACATCAGAATGACTTGCCCAACCCTATTTGGTGGATCACCTCAACAGTAGCTTCATCTCCATGTTAACTAAGGAGATGTCAAACATTGAGGAAGATCACAACTGAGCAACCTTGGGCTCAATCACCCCTCCACCCCACTTTCCACTCAACACTGTTCTGGAACTGTCCCTTGGGAAAAGAGAACCACTGCAATATATTTTCAACATGTGACTTTGGAGGTAGTCCAGAATTTTCAATTGTATGAAAAGCCACAAAGAAGATTAGATAATGACACTCCTGATATAGCAATCCCTCAGGAGGTAATGTTTGTAACCCTGACCTGAATCTCCATAAAATAAGTCTAGATAATGTTTTCCACGCTGAGTCCTCTGTAGCTGTAGCCACATCCTTTTTTTAAAGTGCCTCATTTGAAGATTTGAATATATAGGAATCCAGAATCATCAGACTGAGCAATGGCTTTTGGAGGTGACACTGCTGCCTCCTTTTAGAAGGATAGTAGTCCCTCAACCAAGAATCCTTTTACTAAATTCTAATGGGAACTTATATTTTCTTTTTCTCAATCAGGTGACAGGCTGGAGAATGACAATGAGAAACAGATGAGGTTAATGCCTATGGAAACAGCAAACCTTCAAGTAGAAGAAGTGATTTTTGATCATCAACAGGATGCAAGCCCCCAAGAAAAACGCTACTCAGAAGATCAGGGGGCGAGATCTTCCACTTATCTTCCTACTGAAATCCAGCAAGACCAGAAAGGGAAGCAAAAGGGAAAATACAGCAAAAGGGAGAAAAATGAATTCGATTTAGCTGAATACGGCAGAAGCCAGGCCAAAGGAAAACCATATGACTACAGACAGTATGCAAAATCCATCAATCCTTCTTTCTCTCTTTCTTTACCTAAGAAACTGTACAGGAAACATGAGCCAAATATATTTGTAAAATTTGGAAAGTGTTTCAGTGTGAGCAGAGACACGAAGCTCTGTGTGAAGTGTGGAAAGAACTTCAGTAGCAACAGTACACTTAATCGTCACCAGAAGATCCACACAGGAGAGAAACCGTATAAATGCACGGACTGTGGAAAAAGCTTTTCTCGAAACACACAGTTTATTCATCACAAAAGGATTCATACAGGGGAAAGACCATATAAATGCCTGGAGTGTGGAAAGAGCTTTATTGCAAACAAAAATTTTACTCGGCACCAAAGGATCCACATAAAAGAGAGACCATATAAATGCATAGAATGTGGAAAGGGCTTTATCGACAGCAGAGACCTTAGTCACCACCAAAGAATCCACAGAGAGGAGAGACCATATAAATGTACAGAGTGTGGAAAAAGCTTTAATCACTACAGAACCTTTACTCGTCATGAAAAAATACACACCAGAAAGGATCAATATAAATGCATAGAGTGTGGCAAGAGCTTTAGTAACTCTAGTACTTTTACTATTCACAAAAGGATCCATGCAGGTGAGAAACCATACAAATGCTTAGAGTGTGGAAAAAGTTTTAGCCGGAAAGGACATCTTAATCGTCATGAAAAGACTCACACGGGGCAGAAACTTTATAAATGTATAGAATGTGGAAAGAGCTTCAGTACTAACGGTAATCTGGCTCGCCATCAGAAGATCCACACAGCTGAAAAAACATATAGTTGCAAGGAGTGTGGAAAGACATTCGCTGAGAGTAGTGATATTATTTCCCATCAAAGAATCCACACAGGGGAGAGACCATATAAATGCCTAGATTGCGGAAAGAGTTTTTTTGACAACGGTGGCCTTACTCGACATCAAAGGGTCCACACAACGGATAGACGGCATGAATGCTTGGAGTGTGGAAAGACCTTTATTGAGAGCACAAATTTTACTCGGCACCAAAAGATGCACGCAGGAGAGAGACCATATAAATGCATGGAGTGTGGAAAGAGCTTTATTCGCAATTGTGAACTTACCTTCCACCAAAGGTTGCACACAGGGGAAAGACCATATAAATGCCTGGAGTGTGGGAAAAGCTTTCGTCGGAATACAGAACTTATTTATCATAAGAGGACCCACACTGGGGAAAGACCATATAAATGCATACAGTGTGGAAGAGCCTTTACTAGAAAAGGACATCTTACTTATCATGAAAGTATCCATACAGGGGAGAAACCATTTCAATGTACAGAATGTGGAAAGAGCTTTGCTCAGAAAGGACAACTGACTTCTCATGAGAGAATCCACACAGGAGAGAGACCATATAAATGCTTAGAGTGTGGAAAACATTTTCATTGGAGCAGACAACTTATTCAACATGCAAGGATCCATACTGGGGAGAGACCATACAAGTGCATGGAGTGTGGAAAGCAATTTACTCAGAAAAGTCATCTTATTAATCATGAAAGAATCCATACAGGGGAGAGACCATATAAATGCACAGAGTGTGGAAAAAGCTTTGCTCGGACAGGACAACTTAATTCTCATAAAAGGACGCACACAAGAGACCATATAAATCCATTGTAGTGTGGAGAAAGCTCCAATAATCACAAGACATTTACTCACGAAAGAATCCAAAGTGCGGGAAATCCATATAAATTCATGGTGTGTTGAAAGAGTTTTCACAACAAAAATATCATAAAATTATGTGCACAGAAGAGATATTATAAATCTATGGAATGAGCTTTATTCAAAACAATTAAATTACTCATCATCAAAGAATACAGAAATGAGAAGGAAGCTTCTTCCATAGAATGTGGAAATATATTTTGTTTGATCTGGAATGTTGTTCATGATACTGTGAGGATTCTCTGATTTCCAAGGAGTGGGTAGAACACAGCACAGCATTAGCAAATCTGTACAGCATGCTTCATTGTGTTACGTGCCTTCCGCAACAACAGGCTATTGCTCTTAACTCTATCCTCTGGACCTTGGAAGCTGGGATTGCCACGCAAATACATCTTTAATACTGAGTCCTTACTGAAGCAAAACTTTCAAAGTCTGAAAAGTGGTATGCAACCGTTGCTTCCTTCCAAACATTCTTGCATCGAGGGACTGCCTCAGTGCATTTGCTGCATTTCTCTTGGCCAGTTTCCAAGCCCTGCATTTAAGCAATGTTGCCAAGCTGAGTTGCCAACTGAACCTCCAGGCAGGAGTCCCACCAGAATATGCTGCTTGCCGTAGTTTGTGGTGCTGGCGGTTGAGGGATTGCCTGCTTGTCAGTCACCAAATGTGGCCTCCTGCTTCACCATGTTCTCTTTTTCTCTTAGACCCCTACACAAGCTCTTTGCTCTTTCTTAGCCTTTGTTTCTGTAAACAAAGGGTCTTGATGGGGTAAGGTTGCTTCTGGATTTCCATACATTGTTGAAAACACCAGCTGTGGCTCAATTAGCCAGGCAACTGGATCACCAGCATGACGACAGGATCCTTGTAAGTAGACTGAATGAGTGAAGGCATGAACCATCTAACAGATCTAACAGATAATCAGAGTTGGAAGGGACCTTATAGGTTATCTACTTCAACCCCCGCTGCCCAAGCAGGAAACCCTACACCATGTCTGACAAATGGCAGTCCAGTCTCTTTTTGAAAGTCTCAAGTGATGGTGCTCTCACAACTTTCGAGGGCAAGCTGTTCCATTGGTTGATTGTTCTCTCTGTCAGAAAGTTTCTTCCTGTTTCCAGGTTAAATCTCCTTGTTCAGTTTCCATCCATTATTCCTTGTCTCGTCTTCAGATGCTTTAGAAAACAGCTTGACCCCTTCCTCTCTGTGACAGCCCCTCAAATATTAGAAGACTGCTATCATGTCTCCCCTGGTCCTTCACTAGACTAGCCAAGCCCAGTTCCTGTAACTGTTCTTCATTTGTTTTAGTCTCCACTCTCCTAATCATCCTGGTTACTCTTCTCTGTACTTTTTCTAGAGTCTCAACATCTTTTTTATAATGTGGTGAACAAAACTGGATGCAGTACTCTAGGTGTGGTCTTACTAAGGCTTTATAAAGTGGTATTAGTACCTCACTTGATCTCGATTGTATCCCTTGTTAATGCAACTTAGGATTGCATTAGCTTTTTTGGTGGCTGCTGCACACTGCTGGCTCATATTTAGCTGGTTGTCCACTAAGACTCCAAAATCCCTCTCACAGTAACTGCTATTGCCCCTGGTTTCACCCAGTCTATATGTGTACTTTTGGTTTTTCTTGCCTAAGTGTAGGACTTTACTTTACTCTACGTTGAATTTCATTTTGTTAGATACTGCCCAGTGTTCTAGTCTGTCAAGATCCATCTGGATCTTGAGCCTATCTTCTTGGGTGTTAGCTATTCCTGCCAGCTTAGTATCATCTGCAAATTTGGTAAGTTCCCCTTCTATTCCCTCATCTAAGTCGTTAATGAAGATATTGAAGAGTACTGGGCCTAAGAAGGAACCTTGTGGCACCCCACTGCTTACTTCCCTCCATGTAGACTTAGACCTATTAAGGACTACTCGTTGAGTATGGTTTGTCAGCCAGTTGCGAGTCCATCTAGTGGTGGTGCTGTCTATCCCACTTTTTCCTAGCTTACCAAGAAGTAGGTTGTGGTCTACTTTGTTGAATGCCTTGCTGAAATCTAAATATAATATGTCCACAGTATTTCGCTGGTCTACTAATTTAGTCACTGTGTTGAAGAATGAAATATGATTGGTTTGGCATGATCTGTTTTTGACAAACCCCTGCTGACTGCTAATTATTACTTTACTTGTTTCTAGATGTTGGCAGATCTGTTTTTTCATTATCTTTTCCAGTATCTTCCCAGGTATTGATGTCAGGCTGATTGATTTATAGTTTCCTGCGTCTGTTTTTTTTCCTTTTTTGAAGATGGGAATCACATCAGCTCTTTTCCAGTCCTCTGCTTGTTTCCCAGTGTTCCGGGATTTTTGAAAGAAAGGTGCAATGGTTCCGAGATGACCTCTGCCAGCTCCTTTAAAACTCTGGGATGTAATCCATCAGGTCCCAGTGGTTTGTGTTCATCAAGATCAGACAGGTGTTCTCTTACTATTTTTTTTGCTTATTTTAACTTTTATTTCTGGTCTGTCTTTTACAGTTATGTTTTTGGTGGGTTGAGCTATAGTTTCTTTTTGCATGAAGACCGATGCAAAGAATCAGTTAAGCAGTTCTACTTTCTCTCTGTTGCCTGTTACTTCCTTGACATCTTCTCTCTTTAATGGACCGACTGTTTCCTTGATTTTTTTTTCTTGTTATTTATATTTCAGATTTCTTGAGCTGTGCTGAGCCATGGGAAAGAGGTGCGGCCTGGCTGCAACTGTTTTTCCAAAGCACAGACAGCCAAGGTAGCTTTGCTTCCTCAAACATCCATGTAGGAAAAAAATGATAAGCACCCAAATATAGAAAGAGCTGAAGGTAGAGTTGTGGCCTGACTATTGATGAGATAACCCATACAGTATTGTCATACAAACATATGGATAAATTACATATTGGGTAATTCAATGAAAGTTGTCTCATTCATTGTTCATTTTCTGCACATATTTCTCAGAGGTTTCTAGACACTTTGGAGAAGAGGGTTAGGAATCCAGGTTGGAAGAATTTTTATCTTCTTTTCTTCCCACTGTTTTTTCTGCTGCCTTTCCATGCAGTGCCTTCCCAGATTACTCAATCCATTTTTGAAGGGGTTCCACATTTCCCTGAACTAGAACATACTTCCCAGCTAGGTTTATACCCATTGGCTACACCAAAATGTGGTGAGTAGCAGGTTGAGCAAATAAGTCTTTAGAAAGCCTAAATGGTGCTTTACATTTACATTGAAAAGCAAGCCTGAGATTGGAAGGTAAGAGTTGCCTTGAACTGCAAGATTAGTGGTATATAAATGTGATTGATAAAGGAATGAGTGTATGAATGAACAATTATGTCTGACTAGCTTGATACCCATGCTTCGCTATGAAACTATGTGGTCAGGCTTAGTTTTGGGGGAGGAAAATAAGGGGAAAAATCTGTCCCTGCCTACCAACATCCATCAGTATTTATCTGGTTAGCGTCCTGTCAGTGTGTGAGAGAGTTGAGGGCTATTTGGAAACTGAAACTTTGCTGTTGAGCAAGAAGGAGACAGCAAGGAGCCTGGGCATGGCTTAGCTCAAATGTTCTGTACTAAAACTGCTTGGTGCTCTGAAGCTGAAATTCCTCTCCTCTGCTTGTGTTTTCCATTTGGAACAGATTTCTTTTCAGGTGTGAAGGGGGACTAGAACACCTTAGCATCAGAGCGTGTTAATAATAATATACGAAATACTAATGCTCTGATGGTCATTTCAAAAAATCCTTTCTTAGCAAGCACCTAGAAGCCAAAAGGAACATACCTGCCAAGACTTTATGGTTCTGGAGATTTTGTGATGTTGCGTCAGTGGTATTTCGCTTTTATATTATACAGATAGATATATTGATATATAGATGTAGAAAGATAGAGTTTTCCTGAACTCAAAGTAGGAATCTTCTAGAGCTGAATGTGTAACATTCTGGATGGATAGATCCTGTACTCGGGATCCTGTAGCAGGTCAGGTTACACTAAAAATGAATTCAATTAACTTCCAGCACCTGGCTAATCTTATCTAGATAAGAAGGATCAGTTCTTGTTAGGGACCGAATAAGAGACCACCTGGATTTGCACAACTGAACGTCCATATTGCTATCTGAGGAGAATAGAATGAAGCTGAAGGCTTAAGAGTCAATCTTTGGTTCTGTATTCTTTTCCTTAGACACATTTCTACCCTTAATGTAGCTACTAGCTTATCTGTATATTATTTTTATTGTTACTTATCTTGTCTATATTATAATGTGCTGTTAAAAGTATTTAATTGCTTTGTTCAATAAATTATTTCAGATTTTATTGTCTGAAACTCTTCGTCATATATGGATGGGGCAAAACAAGGCCAGTTTGGGACATTCCAAAAATATATCAGAATACAGCAGTGACAAACTACTTTTGTGTTACTGCTGAGCAAATATTGCTATTTGAACCAAGCACTTAGAATAACAGAACAACATAGTTGGAAGGGACTGGGGGTCTTCTTGTCCACCTGTCTTGCTCAGGCAGATGCCCCTGGCCTGTACCATTTCAGACAAATGGTTGCCCATGTTAGATACTTACCATGTTGGAGCATCCACAACTTCTGGAGATGACTGATTGATTGATTGCTGTGTCATTGAAGCAGTGCCAATTCTTAGCAAGCACCGGGCAAAATCTCTTCAGGATACCCTTGGCCATTCAGGAGTCCTATTGATGCGCTCATTGCTGCTCTGATGGAATGCAACTGTCTTGTTTCTGTTCCTCTTTTTCCTCCCATCTTTGCTAGTCCCATTGTTTCCTCAATGGAGTCGAGTCTTTTCTTAATGTTCTTTGTTTATTTGTGACCCAGGTCTGAAATCTCGGTTGATTTCTTTTATGAAGTATTCATTTGATTCTTTGAGTGATCATGGTGTTTTCAAGAGTTGAAAAGCGTTATAGAATCATCATGTGTCTAGGAGGGACCTTTGAAGTCTTCTAGTCCAGTGGTCACCAACCAGTGGGTCGAGGACCACTGATGGTTCGCGAGAAAATTTTGGTGGCCCGCAGAGAAATGTCATCCCCAAAACAATTAATCCAGGCTGCATGGGAACACAAGGCTGCACCACCCACATCACCCATGGGAACACAAGGCTTGTGTCATTTGCATTGCGAACAACACGAGGTAGTGAAGGGAGGGGGGAAAGGGTGGAGGGGGGGAACTTGCCCTACTCACCCCACGCACCTCGCCTGGCCACTGGGCTGCTTCTTTCCACTTTTGCTTTTGGCTGCATGCAAGGAAAGCAGCAAACACCTTTCTTTCTCTTCCCCAAACTCTGCCAGAAATGAGTCTTTGGGACCCTGCAAGGCATCCTGCTCCAAGAGGCTGTGCTGGTGCGACAAGTCTCATAGACGCATTTCTGGTGGAGTTTGGGGGAGAGAAAGAAAGACTTCTGCTGCTTTCCTTGCATGAAGCCAAAAGTCTCTCTCCCTCCCTCCCTACCTCCCTGAGAACAGAGCTTCCCTCCCTGAGAACAGAGCTGAAGATGGTATCCTGTGATCCCCAATAAAGAATGATTGATCAGTAGGAAAATGGGGTGGGGAATTTTCCTGCAGACTTTTTGGGGGATTTTCCCAGGGTCTCTAGTCCGCAGGATTTAAAATTATGAGTTTGGTGGTCCCTGAGGTCCAAAAGGTTGGCGGCCCCTGTTCTAGTCCAATCCCCTGCCCAAGATATTGTGAGTTGAAGTTTCCTGTCAAGTCCGAGGAACGAGCGGGAGGCAGCGTGACAGCTGATTGGCTATCGCGTCTGACAGCACGCTATATAAAGGTGCTGTCAGACGTGACCAGCTGTTGCCTGTGTCATCCGCTGTGTTCGTGTGCAGTTTGGACATTTTAACCCTGTTAACTTTTAAATAAAAGGGTTGCCCTGAATCTGCTGGTCTGTCTCAGTTATTTCCCACCAATTTAACACTGGCGATGAAGGTGGGATAAGAGAAGGGAGACAATCAGCTGAAAGATCCAGAGGCTGTTAGCTGAAGTCACTTGGTTCGCCTTAAGTATTCACAGCTGAAGTCACTCAGAGCTGTCCATTGCTGACAAGTCAACGGCACTCTCCTTTGCCCCATATCAGTTGGGAACTGATACATGGGAGTCCTATCTCAATAGATAGGTCCCAGAAGAAAGACATGAACCAAAGTTTTCAGCTAGGATCGTTTCAAAATATACCAGAACTATTTGTAATCCTGCTGAGCCGTTGCTAACTGAAAACGTATTTTTGCAAAGTATGCACTTGGATGGATAAGTTTAAAACAGGAAGAATGAAACTGTTGGAAATGAACTGAAAGTAATGTACACAGGTGTTTAAGGAAAGTGACAATTAGTGAAGCTATGAAGCGTGTTTGTGGTTAGAAGAAAAGTATAAAGGATAGGATTAGAGATCAGCTCAGGACCCTTTGATTGATGGCAATCCTTGCAGGACCTGCTGTATGTCATTGGACCCCATTGCAATGGCTTATTAATGCAAGTGTATTACTGCTATTATATCTTTTATATTTATCCATTTCTTATGTTCCAAATTATTAGAAACAATAAACCTCTGATCTTAAAGTAAGAATTTTTGTTTGTGTTGCTGTTTCCTGTTGATATTTTTTTATGACAGAAATGGTGCATTGGCCAGGAAGGACAATTGTTGGAAGAGATCTGGTGTCCATCTAGGATTTTTACAACTTCCTGGCTTTTGGCCTCCAGATAACCAGCTAGCTCCTTCTGGTACCCACAATCTACTTTGGATCAGAGGTAAGCTGGAAGTTCCCTCTTTGGGGACATAGGGTAGTTAGTTAGGGAACTTGCTGTGATTTAGTTAACTAGTCTCATAATTTGGATGCAAGGGAAGGATCACAACCGGACTTGCTTAAGGACAAGTTTCTCTTTCTTTCTCCTTTACCTGTCATACCTCTTCGGGCAAAACAGTCGGGGCTGGTCTCGTGGCTGGGACCACGGGAGGAGCTGACTCCCCCTGGGAGCTGATCACTTCCTTATATTGGTAGTTGTGGTTGAGGTTGTGACCCTGTGTATTTTATTATACTTTGCCTTTCTTGAAAGATGAATACTGTTTCATGCTTCCCCTTCATTTACAATGTGTGTTAAGGTTTAATCTTTTTGATATTTTATGCATTTAATTGAAATATGTATTTTCTGTGATTGTGTATTTTTTCCTGATGTTGCTACTATCATTGCCTTTGTTGGGGTTTTTTTTAACAGACACTATATATGTGTTCGCACTGATATTGTGAAGTGTTTTTTTTCCAAAAAGTTTTTATTTTTTACAACAAACATACAAACAAAACATAAAAACATAAAACCCTCTTTCAATTATATACATACAGTGTGTCAGTTGGTTACAACCTTTTGTGCTATCCTTTTTTTACCACTACTCACAAGTTATATAAATTCTCACCTTATCAATCTAGCTTGTGCTTATGTAATATCAATTATTAAACATTCATTTGACTAAACTATTTTTCTATCATTTTATATGAGATATTCTAATTTTCATTATGTATAAGATTTTCAATCTTATAGATTCATCCAATGGTTATATATTTTATATTGTATTCTATATCAATCTATTAACTTTTATTGTTAGGCTTACTAATCTATTTCTTTACCATGTCTTTTTATCTAACCATTGATAAAATAAATCCCATATCATATAAAATTGTGTATCCTCTTGTTCTCTAATTTCTAATGTCAATTTACTCATTTCGGCACAGTCCATGATTTTCTTAATAATTTCCTCCTGCATAGGTATTTTTTCATTTTTCCATTTCTTAGCAAATACAGTTCTAGCTGCTGTTAAAACATTTACAATCAAATATTTCAATTCTTTACAATATATTTCCGGTATAATTCCCAATAAAAATATCTCAGTTTTAAAGTCTATGTGTTGTTTTGTCATTTTTTTCCAACCATGTGTGGATTATAGTCCAATATCTTTTTGCATCCGAGCATGTCCACCACATATGGTAATATGAACCAGGTATCTGATGACATTTCCAACATTTATCCGATTTATTCTTGAACATCCTCGCAATTCTCATCAGGGGTAAGTGCCACCTGTAAAACATACAAATTTTCTTTATATGCAGTTGACATTGTCATTTTATAATTTTGAGACCACAATTTTTACCATTTATCTAAGTCAATCCCACATCCAAAATTTTTCCCCTACGCAATCATTGTTTCTTTTACTTGTTCTTCCTCTAATTTAAATTCTAGCAAATGTCCATAAAATTTTTTGATTACTTTTTCATCAGTACCTGTCAAAATTTTATCTAAATCAGTCAACTTATTATAGATACCTTCTGTTTTAACATCTTTATCAAATCTAGACTGTATTTGCAAATATGAAAACCAATTCATTTTTACACCTTGTTCTTCCAACGCTTGCATAGATTTAAGTTCACCCTTTTCATTCAATATCTCACCATATCTGTTTATTCCTTTTTATATATTATTGGATAGGAAAAAGCTTCAATAGTAGATAACCATAGTGGAATTTTTAAATAATATTGCTTTTTTATCTTCTTCCAGTTTAGAAACAATGCTTCTTGAATATAATGTCTTCTAAAATACCCCTGTGTTTTAGTTCCCTTATACCAGAGGAAGGCATGCCACCCTAACAGCAAGTCATGTCCTTCTAAATTCAAGAGACTAGTATTCCTGTTATCCACTTCTTTATCCACATCAGACTCATCGCTTGGTAGTATAATTCCCAATTGGGCAAAGCAAATCCTCCTCTTATTCTTGCATCTTGTAGCAATTTAAGTTTTATTCTCGCTTTCTTCCCCTCCCCCTAAAATACATTTGTATTTTAGCACTCAAAAAATTCTTTCCCTAATCTGATTGGAATTGTCTGGAATAAGTATCTAGGCAATACATTCATCTTAATTGTAGATATTCTCCCAATCAGTGATAATTGTAAATTTTCCCATTTTATCAAATCTGTCACAATCTGTTGTTTAAGTTTGAAATAGTTGTCCTCCTTAAGTGTGCTATATCTTGGTGTTATGTGTATCCCTAAATATTTAACCTTATTTGTGACCTGGATCCCCAAAACTTCCTCCAATTCTTTCTTTTGTCTTACTAAAATGTTCTTTGCTAAAATCTTTGTTCTATCTTTATTCATTTTCAAACCTGCTACTTTCCCATACTCTTCTATCTTTTCTATCAGTTTAGGTGCAGACTTCAGTGGATCCTCTAATATAAATACCAGGTCATCTGCAAAAGCTTGTAATTTATACTCTTCTTTTTAAATTTTCATTCCTTTTATTTTTTTTCTTCTCTGATGTTCCTATTCAGCACTTCCAGTGTTAACACAAACAACAGAGGCGACAGTGGACAGCCTTGTCTAGTCCCTTTTCTTCTATCTATAAAGTCTATTAACTCTCCATTTATCTTAACCTTTGCAGTTTGTTTATGATATATTGTTTCTATGGCTTGAGTAAATTTTTTACCAAAGCCCATTTGGTTGAATTGTAACAGCATAAAACGCCAATTCACATTATCAAAAGCTCTTTGTGCATCTAAAAACATCAGAGCCATTTGTTTTTCAGGATGTGCCTCATAATATTCCAATGTATCTAAAATTATTCTCATATTATCTTTAATCTGTCTCTTCGGCAGAAATCCATTTTGATCTGGGTGAATAAAATTGTTTAAGTATCTTTTCAGTCTTTCTGCCAGAATTGAAGCAAAAAAAATATAATCTGAATTTAATAGTGATATTGGTCTGTAGTTTTTAACTTGCTGTGGGTCTGTGTCCTCCTTCGGTGTGATATATGCTTCTGACCATGTTTGGGGTATTCTCTTCTTTGTCATAACTTCATTCATAACTTCTAATAAGTGAAGATACAATGTTTCCTGGAATGTCTTATAAAATTCACCTGGCAAACCGTCCGGACCTGGTGCTTTCCCAATGTTTTGCTTTTTTAAAGCTTCTGTTAATTCCATCATTTTTATGTTACTTTCTAACATTATTTCAATATCTTTGGGTATCTGAGGCAAATTTGCTTCCTGTAAGTATTGTTGAATTCTTTCTTCCTGAACATTCTCTTGATGGTACAGTTTTCCATAATAATCTTGAATATTTTTTTCTTCTCTGCATTTCCATAGCATACATGTCCTTGTTCATTTATCAATTGATTTATCCTTCTCGAGTCTCTTTCCTTTCTCAATTTATATGCTAGCCATCTGCCTGGTTTGTTTGCATCTTCAAAATCGTTCTGCTTAGCATTTTTAATTTTTTGTGCTATTTCTTCTTTTTCCATTAGCCTCGTTTTATGTTTAGTTATGTCCATTTTAATTTTAATGTCCTTTTTTGTGTAAATTTCTGTAGTTCTTTTTCTAACTTCCAATATTTTAAAGGTTTTTTTCTGTTTTATATTTCTTTTCCTTGTATAGTCCATTATCAAGCCTCTTGTATAAGCCTTCATCGTGTCCCAGAGGTTCTGTAATGATGTATCCTCTTTTATGTTTTCTTTAAAGAAAAAAGTCAATTCTCTCTCAATTTTCTGTTTAAAGTCTTTTTCCTTTAATATAGTATTATTTAAAGTCCATCTAGATCTCCTTTTTTGTCCTTTCCATACAAGTGTTATTGGATTGTGATCTGCCCAGGTACTTGCTTCTATTTCAATGTCTTGTATGTTAGAAAGCAATTCTGTTGACATCCATATCATATCTATTCTAGACCATGATGCATGTCTATTTGAATAAAAGGTATATTGTTTATTTTCCGCATTTCTCTTTCTCCATGCATCTTTTAAGTTTATCTCATCTACCATTCGAAAGAAGGATTTTGGCAATGTCTTTCTAGCTTTCTTTGCTGTTTTTTGTGTTTTATAGTCCAATTTGTCATTTATTATTCCATTAAAATCTCCATCAGACAGATATTAGCATAGTCCAGTTCAATTATTTTCGTATGTAATTTCCTGTAAAAATCTTCTTGATTATCATTTGGAGCATAAATTGCTATTAAAAGTATCTTTAGATTATTGTCCATTATCTCCACCATCAAAATCCTTCCGTCATCATCTGTATATATTTGTTCCACAGGGATTGTATCTCTCTGATGTATAACACTACTCCTCTCTTTTTCCACTGTGTCAACGCTGTAAATAATTTCCCTAATTTTTGTTGTTTCAATATATAATTATGTTGTTTTTTTAATATGTACTTGTAGGCAGATTATATCAAATTTTAATTTCTCTAATTTATGAAATATTGTTCTTCTTTTAATAGCTGAATTAAGTCCATTTATATTAATTGTAATCAGTTTTCTCTCATCCATTTTAGACTTTATAAGAAGGATTTGTTGCTCTAGTACAGTGGCCCCCAACCTTTTTTGTGCTGCGGCCCGGTACCGGCATCACAAAATCATCCACAGCCTGGTACCGGCATCAGCATGCATGGCAAGGCGAGCCGAGCAACCGGCCAGCCAGCCGTCCCCCACTTCTCCCTGCCACCTTCAACTACTCCTTTGTACCTGTGTCGATGGGCTTCACGACGGCTTCGGGACGGTCGCTCGGCTCGCCTTGCCATGCGTGCTGAAAGAATCCTCACGCCTTAGTTTTGTTCGAAGCCGCCCCCCCTCCGATGAAGCTAAGGCACAAGGATTCTTTCAGCACCCAAACACTGCTTTCTACCCAGAAAAGCTTACCGGAAGCACTTTTTCATCAAAACAAGATGGCGGCGCCCAGCAAACCGGCAGCCCGGTAGAAATTGTTCCACGGACCGGTACCGGTCCGGGGACCGGTGGTTGGGGACCCCTGCTCTAGAAGATCTTGGTTCTCGTTGCTCTCTGGGTACATCTCCTACGGCTCCTTCTTCTTTTTCAATTACTGCTATACTTTCCTATTGAAATTCAATTAAAGACTTTTCTTTTCTTGTATCTTCCTCCCTTCCTCTGAAATATTCCAGATAGAATAACTCAGCTTTTTCAACTGTATCAATTCTGTCTTTGTTCCTGCCAGGCAAACGTGAGACCTTCTGGTATCAGCCGTTTGTAATTTATTCCTCTTTTAAATAACTCTTTGGTCAGGAATAAATATTCTCTTCTTATCTCTCTCACTCTTCTCCGTACCTATTTTCAGTACCACTATTTCTTTATCTTTGTACTTTAGTGTTTTTTTCTCTTGCCACCTGCAGTATATGTGATTTAATTATTTTCTTAGTAAATCTGATATGAACTTCTCTTGGCAATTTATTTCTCATCGCATATCTTGTATAGACACGAAAAACCTCGTCCATCCATCATCTTCTCTTTAGTTAACTCTAATACTTCTGCTTCAAGTCTTCTGCCCAAATCTTTCCCACAGCCTTATTGTATGGCCTGGGTGGGTTGTTATTCACCCTGCCCTTTTTCCCTTGGTGGTCATGTGTAGGTTTTGTGATTTTTTTTTAACTTTGACCATGCTTTGTTTTTCTTTTAATGGCTCCTGTGATGAGATTTCTGAATATATGCCTCTTGAGTATTTTGTTACTGCTTCAACTTTTCTGTTGATGAAGGTTATGCCTCAATGTAACTTATATTGGTTTATTTTTCCCTTCCTTATTGTCATTTAGTATTCTTTATGATACTAAGTTAATCAGAGGAAGCTTAATCTTGCTGCTAGGATTGAGTTTTCCATTCCTTCTTTTGTCTGAATTGCTATTTTTCATCCTGGGTGCTTTTTCCTTTGGCACTATGATTTTTCTTTAACCTGATCTTTTTTTTTGTCCCTAGGAAGCAGCCCTCTCTGAATCAGCCTGGGGGAAGGCAGGAGTGAGCACTAAGTTTTGGTGGCAAAGACTTTCACAAGAGCCTTATATTAGAACATGTAATCTATATGACAGAAGAGTTTAATATTTCTTAACATTTAAAAAAAATGGTTTAGGAAAACCAATTAAAAAATGAAGGCCATGAAGCAAAACAATAGCAATTGTTAAAAAAAAACTTTTTGGAAATAGTCTAACATATCCATTTAAAAATAAATTACGTGAAGGACAGATTTCTTGTGCTAAAAAACCCCTAAGTAAGTATAGCAGTAAGGCTTTTGATCAAAGGGAAAGCATCAAGCACCCCTCATACAATAGAATGGGACAGATCACCACAGCCAACCATGGGGCAATTTGCCGCAGGATAATTCAACAAATACAAAAGTTGTTACACTAATTTCAATGAAAACATGCTCTCATCAATAATAAAAGTAACTGAATAAAGCAATTAATAGAGCATTGAATCATCCCATGGCCAGTTGTACCCTAGCCAGTTGACCTAGACTCTACTTAGAAAGCCAAGAATGTTTTTAAAAAGCTAGAAGATATTAAGAGGTACATTATACAATAAAAAGCAATTCCTTAGAAAGCAACTGTATTTCCAAAATACTGCCTCTTTTTTTCTCCTCAATATGCTTGTCAAGCCCGAAATTGACATAAGTGTAGCCATTTTAGTTAGTCTTAGTATATATTCTTTTTCTTACTTTCTTTCTCTGTGGTAGTCATGGGGGGGAAGGGTTTCAGGCTTGACACATTTCTAAGGGGGGAGGAGTGGAGATAGAGATGTTTTGGCTAGGTGATCTTTCTTCCCGTGGGAAACTAGCTGTCCTTGCTGGAGCCCCTTGAGGTGGAGATTTATGACATCAAGCAACATTAAATTACTTCTGTTGGATAATGTGACTTATGGGGGTTGTTTTGAACTTGTAATATTGTGGGGTAATTCTGGGTTGTGTCAGATTTACCATGGACTTTACCAATTTGATGCTTTCCTAAATAAATCTTTTTGAAAGACGGACTTTGTACTTTTCTTTTAAAAAGGATTTCATCACTTGGAAACCTGACAATGCTATTCTTTGGAAAAGCACACTATGCCATTGATTCCAAACAAGTAATACTTTTTAAAATGAATTGATATGCTGTCCAACTCCCAGCAACTATGGGCAGTTATATGTGATGTCACTAATCAGTGCACCAATCACATGTATATTTAACTAGTGAGATCGGACCCAAGGCAGCAACGCCATTTTGGGCAGTTGCCATGGCAATTATTCCTCACCACTTGAGCTTCCCAACACATTTTGGAAAAGAAACTCTTATATGGAACCTTATTGTCATGACCTGTTGTGTCCTTCCATGCCTTTTTTTGTCACTTATCACACCCAGTGGTTATGGCCACCAATACAAAGCCTCATATTTCTGCCCAGCTGCTAGGGGGGACAAACCTACTTTAGGTGGGCAATTTTGTGAAGTCTGTGCAGCCCCTTGAAATCGGATCAACTCTTCAAGAAACAACAAGCCAGGAAAGATCAAGCAGAAAAAGTCAAGATTTCAATACAGCTGGAATAGAAACTAAAAAAATAATAATAATAACGGGCAGATTGTACTCTATGTAGAATAAGGAGGGTTCCTTCATTGAGTGTCACCACATTAATACAGACAACAGAAGACAACCACTTTTGGAGGAAACCCCAAAACAGTTATTGCTTACATGTTTAATAATATATCACATTTATATACTATATCTTATATGAATAAACTGGCGGGAAGTAAAGAGAAAATCCAGGTACTCAGAACCAGCAATCAAACTAGATTCAATTCAAGGCGGTTTGCTCTATACCAGCCCTGCTATACCAACTCCAAGCCTCTTCCCTACACCTGCGCACCTCACCTACCAAATACTCCGCCACCACGTGACTTCGGCCGGCTTTTGAGCGTCTACAAAGAACAGGGCATGCGCAGAAGACCTTTGGCAGGCCCGGATGCCAAACATGGAGGACAAGAGAGCTCCGCTAGTTGCCTTATGAGACGCTCTGATCAAGAGCAATAAAGCGGGAGGGGTCATAGTCTTGTGGCTCTCTAGGAAGCAACCATATCTCACCAAGTCTGGGAGGGAGGGAGGGAGGGGGCTGGCGAGCGCGGGAAGTTTTGGCGGGACCGAGTTGCAGCTGCTCTTCTCCGCCTCAGGATTCCTGAGGGAACGGACCCCTCCCCCGCTTCTCATCCTGAAACCGGGAAAGAGGCGGGGAGAGTGGGTGAGAGAGGGTCCGCCGTGACCGAAGGAGGCCTCAGTGGGAGTTTGACCCGGTTCGGGCTGCGTTGAAACCGGAGACCGAATGGAAGCCCGGGATTCTCCTCTTCAGGCCGGGAGCGGCTGCGGTTTGGAGTCCGGCGAGGGAAGCGGCGTCCCGAGCGGCCTCCCCGAGGGTCTCCGCAGCTCCGAGGCTGACCTCTGGCGCTTCCGCAGCTGCGTCTCCCGGGAGGCCGAGGGGCCCCGGGCGCTTTGCAGCCGCCTGCACCGGCTGTGCCGGGGGTGGCTGCGGCCCGAGCGGAGCAGCAAAGCCGAGATGCTGGACCTGGTGGTGCTGGAGCAGCTGCTGGCCCTGCTGCCCCCGGAGCTGTCGGGCTGGCTGAGGGAGTGCGGGGCGGAGAGCTGCGCCCAGGCGGTGGCCCTGGCCGAAGGCTGCCTCCTCGGCCCCTCAGACTCCCCGGAGTCCGGAAAGGGGTGGCAGGTGAGGCACTTTCATCCTTTTCTGTGGCCCTTGTGTCTCTTCCTTGCAGATAATCCCAGAATACACCCAAACAACACGTGTTGGAATATAAATAGTAAACAGTATGTGGGAATTACTTTGTGGGGCGTTATTCCCACGTTCTATTTTCCCTCATACTTTGTCCTGGACTGGACAGCCCTAATGCAAAAGTTATCTCAATTCCCCCATGGGGGTGGAAGCGGGGCGGCAAAATGTCATAAAAACCATTCCAGTAAGTACAATGAGAAAACAAAAAATATTTTATTAATGTGGTCTTACAAAGGTAGAGCTAATATTCTTTGTCACGCTTCTTACAGGAGACATTCATTGAGATCTCAGCGGAGCAACAGGGAAGAGGAGATCCATCCAATGATTCTGAAAAAGTTCTATTCAGGAGGATCCAACTGGGACCACCTTGCCAGGTAAGTGTAAGTTTCTTCTGAGAAGTTTAAACACCTTCGTTCATGAGCTTCTTTGAAAACCAAATGCCAAGGTTATGTGAATTTCAAACCTGGTGTCCCTACAGAATGCCACAGTGAGCCTTACTGATTCAACCTTGAAGATGATCCTAGGAATGCAAACAAAGGACAGTTCACAAGAATCTTGTACTAGAAATGTAATTTATATGTTGGGACAATTCCAACAGTTTTCTTAATATCTTTCATAAGACTTGGGGAAAGCAGTTAAAAAAAGTAAAGACATGAAGCCAAACAATACCAATTGAACAAAAACTGCTTCAGAGATAGCCCAATATATCCATTTAAGAATAATTTACAGGATGGACAAATTTCTCATATAAAAACCTGGAAGCCAAATCTGACAAGTTTTAATGGTAACACTGTTAGTCAAGTGACTTGATATTTCCAGGATCATGTGCAACATTTTGAAATAGGGCAGATAAAAAAATCCTTAATAGGTATGTCCTGTTTTCTCACAGATTTGTGTAGATTTCTTCTGAAAAGTCTAAACGCTTTCATTCATGAGGTTCTTTGAAAACCAAATGCCGAAACTTATGTGAATTTGAACCTGGTGTCCCTACAAAATGACTTATTGGGCCTTTACTGATTCAACTTTGAAGGTAGTCCTAGCAATGCAAACCATGGGAGACTTATATTAGAAAATGTAACTTATATGTTGGAAGAGTTTAACAGTTTAATATTTCTTAATATCTTTGAAAAGAAAAGTGAAACAATACCAATTGAACAAAAATTGGTACTTGGGCAGTTTCAGTGTGCTTCAGCTGCCAAAAAAGCCAACACGGTTCTAGGCTGCATAAACAGAGGGATAGAATCAAGATCAGAGGTGGTATTCAGCAAGTTCTGACCAGTTCTGGAGAACTGGTAGCAGAAATTTTGAGTAGTTCAGAGAACCGGCAAATACCACCTCTGATTGGGGATTTTACGGTATCCTTCCCCTGCCACGCCCACCAAGCCACACCCACAGAACTGGTAGTCAAAAAAAAGACTATAGAGAAGAGCAACAAGGATGATTAGAGGACTGGAGGCTAAAACATATAAAGAATGGTTGCTGGAATTGAGTATGCCTTGTTTGATGAAAAGAAGGACTAGGGGTGACGTGATAGCAGTGTTCCAATATCTCAGGGGCTGCCATAAAGAAGAGAAAGTCAAACTATTCTCCAAAGCACCTGTGGGCAGGTCAAGAAGCAATGCATGGAAACTAATCAAGGAAAGAAGCAACCTGGAATTAAGTAGCACTTTCCTGATAGTTAGAACAATTATTCAGTGGAATAACTTGCCTCAAGAAATTGTCTATGCTGCAACACTGGGAGATTTTAAGAGGAAATTGGATTACCATTTGTCTGAAATTGTATAGGATTTTCTGCCTGAGGAGGGAATTAGAGTACTTGAAGACCTTCAAGGTCTCTTCCAAATCTGCTATTCTATTTTAAAAATTGCTTTAATGATAGCCCACTAATATTTTTTTGTATCTAGGACTCTGATCCGTTGGAGGAGATGGCTGTGGACTTCACAGAGGAGGAGTGGGCACTGCTGGATTCTAACCAAAAGGCCTTGTGCAAGGAAGTCATGCTGGAAGTTGCTATGAATATGGCTGCTCTGGGTAAGGATCCTCTTTGCTCTGGGTTCTGTTGATTAGGAAAGGTGTTTTAAGTGGGAATTAAACAGGGAAGATACATGCACTCAGTTGCATAAGGTGGTGAGAACTCTAATGACTATCACTTGTAAAATCTTTCCTAATCTCAGGAAAATCAGGATCACAAGGTATAGTATGCAGTGGACACCCACATGTGCAGAAGCCCCATACACTTCCCTTTGGTTCCCTTTAACTGCCAGGACCTCCAGATCATAAACCAATCGAGGCATGTCATGGGCAACTTTGTCCAAGGTTGTCATCACAGCCACTCTTCCAGAAAACAACAAGGGCCTTGGCAGAAATGCTCACTATAGCTTTGTGAAAGGCCTTAGATGGAAATGCCTGAGCAGATTGATCTAACAACACAAATCCTTAATATGTTTCAGGGCTGAAAAATCTCTTGGATATCATTAAGAGCATCATTGATAACAATTTCAACCCAACATCTCCTACTTTGACCAGTTGCTGGTACCAAGCCTGATACTCAGATTGGCATATTTTTGACTGGGAGATACCCCACTTTGCCATCATTTTAAATATTAATGGGTTTTTTTTCCAACCAGGTGATGGTGAGGGGCTGGAGAATGAGAAGCAGTGGAGAAAAAGTGAAAAAACATATAGTTGCATGGAATTTGGAAAGAGATTCACTGAAAGTAGTGATATTACTTGCCATCAAAGGATTGACACAGAGGACAGACCATATAAATGCCTGGAGTGTGGAAAGAGCTTTATTGACAAATGGCACGTTACTTTCCACCTAAGAATGCACACAGCGGAAAGACCATATATATGCATAGAGTGTGGAAAAAGCTTTTGTCAGAACTCAGAACTTACTCGTCATAAGAGGACCCATACTGGGGAGAGACCATATAAATGCATCCAGTGTGGGAAAGGGTTTACTCATAAAAGTGGCCTTATTAGTCATGAAAGAATTCATACAGGGGATAAACCATTTCAATGTACAGAATGTGGAAAGGCCTTTGCTCAGAAGGTACACCTTAAATCTCATGACAGAATCCACACTGGGGAGAGGCCCTATAAATGCATGGAGTGTGGAAAAAGCTTTCATTGGAACTCACAACTTATTTATCATGAGAGGATCCACACTGGGGAGAGACCATATAAATGCATCCAGTGTGGAAAAGGGTTTACTTATAAAAGTGACCTTATTAGTCATGAAAGAATCCATACAGGGGAGAAACCATTTCAATGTACAGAATGTGGAAAGAGCTTTGCTCAGAAAAGACACCTTAAATCTCATGACAGAATCCACACTGGGGAGAGGCCCTATAAATGCATGGAGTGTGGAAAAAGCTTTCATTGGAACTCACAACTTATTCATCATAAGAGGATCCATAATGGGGAGGCCGTATAAACGCATGGAGTATGGAAATAGTTTTCATTGGAACACAGATCTTTGTCATGAACCCACACCACTTCTAGAAGTGCATGGCGTGTGGAGAACTACTCAGAAAAATTATCTTACTAATCATGAGTCTGTACGGGAAAGAGACCATATAAATGCACAGAATGGAAAAAGCTTTGCTCAAAGTAGAAAACTTAATTCTCAAAAGGATCCACAGAGAATAGAGACCATATAAATGCATGTAGTGTGGAGAAAGCTTTAACAATCAAAAGACATTTACTCACAAAAGAATCCATGGGGTGGGGGGACAACACTATATATTGTATGGAGTATAGATATAGTTTTATTGGGAAAGAACATCTTACTCATCATAAACAGATTCAGTTGTGGAGGAAATCTTCTAAATGGACAAAGTAGAAAGGCCTTCAAGTAGAAACTCTTATCTGATTCACCAGTGAAGGATCCACACGGGAGAAGTCGTATGTGGAATGGTAAACTCGGGAAGGACACTATAATTCTCATAAAATAATGCCTACAGAAGAAACTATATAAATCTATGGAAAGAAATTCTGAACAATGCTAGTCCTGAATATTTGAATTCATTCAGAGAAGCTAAATTTTCCTTTGCCTATTTTCACCTGCATTCTTACCCCCACCCCCACCCCCCAATACTGTGGAAACAGGGACGCAAAATAGGAATTAAGGCCTTCACTTTCCTTCCTTTTGCCCATTGCCATCTCATTACCTTTTCCAATCAGAGGAGTAATGGCTTCCTTGACTTCCCTCTTAATTTACCTGAAAACCACTATATAAAAAGAGTTTACATGCATTAATCAAATTTAGAAAGAATTCAACCTGCACTTATCTTAATTCCCAGAAAATTCTGCTCATATTCTTTTCCTTCCTCTTAAGAAGTCTTGTCGTTTACCTTTGTTATCTCCTGACCAGGAGATGAGATCAGCTCCAGAAAGATAAGTACTTTTTTGAGTAGTTGCCAAGGCAATTATTTCATACTATCGTAACTTTCCAATATATCGTGGAGAAAAACCTTTATACTCTTACAGTCTTGGAACCTTACTAATCTCTTATGACATGTAATTCTACAGCTTCTACAGGGAACGGAACCACTTTGAGAGGTCAATTTCTGTGGGGGTTTTAGGTAGCGCAGCCCCTTGAAACCAGATGAACTGTATAAGAATCCACGCGGCCAGGAAAGACAAGGAGAAAAAGTGAACAAAAACTCAAGACTTCAACAGAATTGAAATAGATATAAAAGAGAAAAGATGCATGGCAGATTGCACTGAGTAGAAAAAGGATTCCTTTATTGAGTCTATGGAGATTCTTAATTGAATTTTCTTTGTTTTTGCTTGAAGATGTTTCACTTCTTATCCAAGAAGTTGAAAACCAAAGAAACCTGTTGGATGAAAAGCTAAAAACAAAGTCCAATTGTCTTTTGAAAAAAAAACAGCTTTGGAAGTCTTGAGTGTCATTGCAGGAATACAGACAACAAAGATGACAAATTGGTGTAAAAAGTATTTATTGCTTACATACTTATTTAATAAATGTAGTTGATGTGTGGCTGCCTTCAGCAATTTCATTTTGTCACATTTGCAGCACCATCCATGTCGTCTCCCTCCCTTTCTTCAAGACTTCAAGAGAACCGAAATAGATATAAAACAGAAAAGATGTAGGGCAGATTGTGCTCTGTAGAAACCGGGGGATTCCTTCCTCAAGTCTATGGATGTCCAGGGCAGAGGATCCCCTGCCTTTCCCACTTTGGGCTCAGGGAAATGGTTCTGTGAGATCGATGGGGTGGGGAAGCTGACATGCAACTCCCTTTGCATTTGCCCACTGCTTTGCCTAAGTGAGGATGTGTGAGTGCACAAGCACACTCGACCGCCACTTCCGCAACCCTATTCTGTAAGTCCCAATTCCCAGTAGTGGGCCATGGCCCAGGGGGTTGGGGGTCTCCCAATCCAGGTCATGATTGTCCCAAAGGTGTTTTTCAAAGACAACTGGACTTTGATTTTGCTTGTGAAGACATTTTGCTTCTCATCCAAGAAGCTGGGAACTGAAGAGGCTCCTTGGATGAGAGAAGCAGAATGTCTTCAAGCAAAAATCAAAGTCAAGTTGTCTTTTGAAAAAGCACCTTTGGGAGTTCTTCCCAGTTATCATCGCTGAAATACAGATAACAGGACGAATAAAATGGTGTGAAGGAACTCCCAAAGTATATCTTGATGGCATACCGTATTTCCTTGAAAATAAGACCCTGTCATGTTTGGAGCTCCAAAATAAGCATTAGGGCTTATTTTCGTGGAAACCATTTCAGGGTGATCAGCCTGGTTGGGCATCCCATCTCCCAGGCATGTGGACAAAAGGCAGCGAGTGCACGGGGGCCAATGTCCGGCAGCAACTGCAACCCTCTGGACACTTGGTCAGCACACTTGGGGGCTGCACAGCCCATGCAGCACAGGTGAGTTGATTACTTGTCCAAGCAGCAAACGGCAGAGGATGTGCAGGAGCGGGGAAGCATGCAATCTGGATATACCACATGGGCTGAAGGAAAGCTGAGAGTTGGTGGGCTGGAGCGGGTGGACACGGGAGGCTCGTCTGCGTGGTGGCATTGGCATCATCCAGAAGCAGAGGCGTTGGGGTGAAGGCATGCAATCCTGACGAACCGCGTGGGCTACAAGCAAACAAAGATGGTGGGACCAAGTGGGTAGGTGGCCATGGGACTCCTGTCTTTGCATCACTCGGGTTGCCTGTGGCCTGCCCAGAGCTTCAAGATAGCCTGTCTTCCCACCTCAATGCCTCCGCCTGCTGCCAGTACCTCCACACGAAGACAAGCTTCCCACAGCCGGCTGCCTGCTCCAGCCCACCAATTCGGCTTTCCAGCAGCCTGTGCAGCGCATCCAGTACACCTGCCTTCCCGACCTGCACCTCTGCCTTTGTGCAAAGACGAGCAATACAATTTTTTGAAAACATCTTGGGGAGTGAAAAGCTGGAATATCCTTTTTCATCCTCGTCCAGGTTTTTGGCTCCAGTAAGCACAATCACTTTGGAATGAAATGGTATTCAGTAAAATACTTTACCAAATCATAACTTTAATATTGTTATCCATATTGCTCAATTTCAGCATAACTATAACTACTTGTATTGAAACTAAGCAATGCAGATAACTCTTATAAGCGCGAGCATCTGGTTAGCCACCATGGCAGAAATGGCTGCAGTTCAGTCATCTTCCTGAGACGTGGTTTACCATTTGCTCACTGAACGTGGTAAATCTTTTTTTTGTAACAATTTTTTTGAAGTAGTGCAGCCCCTTGAAACCAGATCAACTCTTCAAGAAACAAGAAGCCAGGAAAGATCAAGTAGAAAAAGTCAAGATTTCAACATAGTAGTGTTGTGAAAAAAAAATCAGTCTGGTTCAGTTCAAAGTCAGGAGAGAGGCCCTGGAAATAAAATGGAGGCTAGCTGCTTAGGAAAGAAGGTCCGTTTATTGATGAGCAGATCCACAACATGCAGTTCTGGAACAACTGACCAAATGGCTCAACGGGTGGATGGATCTTTACAGGTTTCTGGGGTTTTGTGTTCGAAATACTTCAGGGCATTCTGCAATGTAGTGAGCCTGGTGTTCTTTTGCTATTCTAATGGTGGTGGGTTAATGCTATTATGTCCTAAAAGGTCACTACCTGTCCTCAGAATTTGGGTGGGGGAATGCAAATTAAATCACATCATTTGGATATGGTGCAGTGGCCTATGGGTGGAGTTTTTGCCTCACAATTAGAAGGCTGCGAGTTCAATCCTAGGTAGCGGCAGATATTTCTCTCTCTAGGCACAATGAGTAAATCTCTGCTTCAAACTCTGGATTGGTGACAGGAAGGGCGTCCGGCCAGTAACTACTCAACTCCATTCAGTTGCCCCTACTCTACTCCAATGCAAGGGATTACGGGTGATTAAAAGAAAAAGAAAAAAGGAGATGGTGTTTTGTTTGTGAATAATCTTAATGGGCACAAAATCTGCTGGGAGCAATTTAGAAAGACTGGGACTGCTTTCTGCGTCTTAAGAACATTTTTTTTTTATTTCTCCTTTGGGGAAATACAATAGTTTATCTCTTTTAATATTCCTGAAAATATTCCAGAAGGGGTGGGTGGGCTTCTTACAGCAGAAATAGAAACCAAAAACGTAATGGGCAGATTGTACCCTGTAGAAAAAGGAGGATTCCTTCTTTGAGTGTCACCACATGAATACAGACAACAGAGTCCAAACCGGTTTGGAGAAATCCCCCAAACAGTTATTGCTTACATAATTATTCCATAATATATAGCGTATTATATAGTTACACAGCATAACAATAAATTTACTGGCGGGAAGGAAAGAGAAATCCCAGGTGCTCAGAACCAGCAAGCTAAGATTCCATTCAAAGGCGCTTTGCTCTATTCCGGCCGGGCTCTTTCCTGTATCCGCGCATCCCCCTCCAATCCCACCTTCCAAATACTCCGCCACCACGTGACTTCGGTCGACCTTTGAGCGTCTATAGAGAACAGGGCATGCGCAGAAGACCTTTGCCAGGTCCGACCGTCGGACACAGAGGATAGGACAGGCGGTAGCTGCCTTATGGGACGCTCTAATCAAGAGCATGAGAGATCAGAGTCTTGTGCCTCTCTAGGAAGTAATCATATCTCACCGAGTCTGTTGGGGGGCCTGGCGAGCGCGGGAAATTTTGGCGGGAGTGACTTGCAGCTTCTCTGCCTCAGAAGCCCTGAGGGGCGGAGCCCCACCCCCTTCTTCTCGCTGAAACCGGGAAAGGGGCGTGAAGAATCGGCGGAGGAGGGTCCGCTGTGACCGAATTTCTCCCCGCTCCGGCTGCGTTGAAGCCGGAGACCGAATGGAGGCCCGGGGGTCTCCCCTTCAGGCGGGGAGCGGCCTCCCCGAGGGTCTCCGCAGCTCCGAGGCTGAGCGCTGGCGCTTCCGCAGCTGCGTCTCCCGGGAGGCCGAGGGACCCCGGGCGCTTTGCAGCCGCCTGCACCGGCTGTGCCGGGGGTGGCTGCGGCCCGAGCGGAGCAGCAAAGCCGAGATGCTGGACCTGGTGGTGCTGGAGCAGCTGCTGGCCCTGCTGCCCCCGGAGCTGTCGGGCTGGCTGAGGGAGTGCGGGGCGGAGAGCTGCGCCCAGGCGGTGGCCCTGGCCGAAGGCTGCCTCCTCGGCCCCGCAGCCGCCCCGGAGCCCGGAAAGGGGCGGCAGGTGAGGCACTTTCGTCCTCTTCTACGTCTCTTGTCTCTCTTCCTTATATAGATAATTGCAGAGAAAAGACATCCAGACAACTCCTGTTGGGATGGTGTAATAGTATGTGGGAATAACTTTGTGAGACATTATTCACTCATTCTATTTTCCCTCATAGTTTGTCATGGATTGGACAACCATAATGCAAAAGATAACTTAATTCCCCCATGGGGGTGGAAGGGGAAATGTCATAAAAACCCTTTCTAGTATTTCCAATCACGATTCCCAAATCAGGGACTCAGACTGAATCCAAGAGGGATCCTCTATAGCTATTGCCCAAAATACCACCCACCCACAAATTATGTTTCTATATCTCAGTTGGATCATCCAAGTTCTCTAGTCATTTCAGAAATCTTGATCAGTACCATTTGCTTTGAATTGAATGTGAACGTAACATAAGTCAATTCATTAAGTGAATTCCCCTCCTCTATTCCCAATTTGTGTCATGTCATTCTTTTAGTCCACCTTAGGATATTATTGCACCCTTTGATGCTGAGAATATATCATTCATTAAAGTTGAATATCCTTCAGAATCATTTTGCAAATTGATTTATTGAGCAAATCTGCCAAAAGGTTGCACTCCATTGCAACAGAGATTCTCCCTAGTTCATTACTTTTCTATATATTCAAAATTATCTTAAAACATTTATCACTAAAAGTTAAACCTAACTGGGAATTTGTTAGAAAAAAATGAAGTATCCAAATTGTTTTAATGAGAGTCTCAACGTTTCAAGATCTACTTCCAAGATCTACTTCTGAACTTCCAGGTTGGTGGATAGGATAAAATTAAATACATTCACAAAGAAGGAAAGGCCAAAATTGTCAGGGAAAGGAGAGGAGATAAATAAGCAGCTCCTGCTCCAAAGGAAAATAGGAAATAAAAAAGAAGCAACTCACAAAAGTGGCAGAAAATCTCAAGTTGTCTCATTTTGATTTGAATTGGAAAAATACATGTGGAAAGGAAAAACTTAAGCAAACTAACATGGTTAGTTTGAAGTCATTTGAAAGTGGATTATAAATCAGGCTTTTTTTTCAGTTTCAGGAGCCATTGATTGAGGAGATTTCAGCAGAGCTCCAGGGAAGAGGAGATCCATCCAATGATTCTGAAGAGCTTCTTTTCAGGAGGATCCAACTGGGACCACGTTGTCAGGTAAGTGTAGATTGAAATGTTTAAACCAGGATTCGCCAACCTTTTGGACCTTAGGGACCACCAAACTCATAATTCTAAATCCCAGGGACCACTAATTGGTTCTTTGGGCATGGCCTAATTTGTGGGTATGGCTTGGTGGTCATGTGACTGGCTGGGCATGGCTTGTATGTAAATATTATAAATATTTATATAAATATTGAATTTTTTTTATAAAAAAGCAACTTTTACCCAAAATCAGGCAGAGCAGGCAGGCAGATTGAGTTGCTCACAGAATCATTCAGTGATCTATCTATCTGCCATTGGCAAGCTCAGTCTGTCACATAAAATTTGCTTGCCGTGAGTCTGCTCTGAATAATAGAAACTTCAGTCCTAAGGGAGGTTCGACTGTGCTTAAAAGCAGAGCCAAATATCTAAAGACTAGCTAGAAAGTAAGAAATCCAACCATTTCCTGCTTCCTAGCTAATTAATCTCCCGGCACAGCAGAACACCTGATGCTCAGAAAAAGGAAAAATAGCAATTTAGCAGGCAAGTTTGCCTGCTAAGGAGTGAGTGGGCGGGGAGGGTTCCTGCGGGCCATGTGGGTGGTACAGCCTTGTATTTCTGCACAGCCTGGATTAATTGCTTTGGGGGGGTACTCTGGGGGTGAGATTTCTCTACAGCCCACCAAAATTTTCTTACAGACCACCAGTGGGCCACGACCCACGGTTGTTGACCGCTGCTTTAAATAACTTCATTTATGAGCTTTGAAAACCAAATGCCAAGTGTATGTGAATTTGAACATGGCATCTCCACAGAATGCCCCACTGAGCCTTATTGATTCAAGGTTGAGGATAGTCCTAGGAATGCAAACAAAGTTCATTTCAATTCACAAGAGGAAATATAACTTATATGTTAGAACAGTTTAACAGTTTAATCTTTCTTAATATCTTTGGAAATACTTGGGGATAGCAGTTAAAAAATTAAAGACATGAACTGAAACAATACCAATTGAACAAAAATTGGTATTTTGAGCCAAAAAAGCCAAAAGAGTTCTAGGCTGCATAAACAGAGGGATAGAATCAAGATCATGTGAAGTGTTAATACCACTTAGAATAATGCATCTAGTTTTGATTGCCATAATGTAAAAAAGATGTTGAGACTCCAGAAAGAGTGCAGAGAAGATCAACAAGGATGATTAGAGGACTGGAGGCTAAAACATATAAAGAATGGTTGCTGGAATTAAGTATGCCTTATTTGATGAAAAAAAGGACTAGGGGTGACATGATAGCAGTGTTCCAATATTTCAGGGGATGCCACAAAGAAGAGGGAGTCAAGCTATTCTCCAAAGCACCTGAGGGCAGGTCAAGAAGCAATGGGTGGAAGCTAAGCAAGGAGAGAATCAACCTCGATTTAAGGAGAATTTTCCTGATAGTTAGAACAATTATTCAATGGAATAACTTGCCTCCAGAAATTGTAAATGCTGCAACGCTGAAAGTTTTTAAGAAGAGATTGAATTAACCATTTGAAATGGTATAGGGTTTCCTGCCTGAGCAGGGGGTTGGACTAGAAGACCTCCAAGGTCCCTTCCAACTTTGTTACTCTATTCCATTTTAAAATTGCTTCAGTGATAGCCCAATATATCCATTTAAAAATAAATTAGAGGATGGGCAAATTTCTCATATAAAAACCTGTTAGTCAAAGCTGAGAAGTTTTAATAGTAAGACTGTTGGTCAGGTGACTTTGATATTTTCAGGATCATGTACAACATTTTGAAATAGGGCAGATAGAAAATTCCTAAAATAGGTATGTGCTGTTTTCTAACAAATTTGTGTTTTACTGGGCCAGAGACAAAATCTTCCTCTGCACAAAATCTTTTTGGTGAATTCTTCCAGGCCAGGGGAGGGGGTCCCCAAGCAGTGCTACAGCTTGGATGCATCTAAGCTATATTTTGTGCCTTTAAAAAACAGCATGGAGGAGGTGGAGGGGGGGCTTCCCAACCTTAAGGACTATGTGCACCTTCAGGGTGTATGTCTGTCTTAGGAGAAAATGACCATTTGGTCTTTTGCAAAGCTCTCTTTTGGAATTAAGAAAAAAACATGAGAGGACAGTCATAGGGGGAAAATATTTGTTTTGTTTCTAGGACTCTGATCCGTTGGAGGAGGTGGCTGTGGACTTCACAGAGGAGGAGTGGACACTGCTGGATTCTAGCCAAAAGGCCTTGTGCAAGGAAGTCATGCTGGAAGTTGCTATGAATATGGCTGCTCTGGGTAAGCATCCTCTTTGCTCTGGGTTCTGTTGATTAGGAAAGGTGTTTTAAGTGGGAATTAAACAGGGAAGATACATGCACTCAGTTGCATAAGCTGGTGAGAACTCTAATGACTATCACTTGTAAAATCTTTCCTAATCTCAGGGAAATCAGGATCACAAGGTATAGTATGCAGTGGACACCCACATGTTCAGAAGCCCCATACGCTTCCCTTTGGTTCTCTTTAACTGCCAGGACCTCCAGATCATAAACCAGTCGAGGCATGTCATGGGCAACTTTGTCCAAGGTTGCCATCACAGCCACTCTTCCAGAAAACAACAAGGGCCTTGGCAGAAATGCTCACTATAGCATTGTGAAAGGCCTTAGATGGAAATGCCTGAGCAGATTGATCTAACAACACAAATCCGTAATATGTTTCAGGGCTGAAAAATCTCTTGGATATCATTAAGAGCATCATTGATAACAATTTCAACCCAGCATCTCCTACTTTGACCAGTTGCTGGTACCAGGCCTGATACTCAGATTGGCATATTTTTGACTGGGAGATACCCCACTTTGCCATCATTTTAAATATTAATGAGAATTTCTGGGTTTTTTTTCCAACCAGGTGATGGTGAGGGGCTGGAGAATGAGAAGCAGTGGAGTTTATTTAAACTACAAAGGGCAGTGTCTTCAAAGGGCCAAAGTGACTTCTGTACAAGGCATAATCTGACTCCCCATCAGCGGATCCACTCAAGTGAAAAAACATATAGTTGCATGGAATTTGGAAAGAGATTCACTGAAAGTAGTGATATTACTTGCCATCAAAGGATTGACACAGAGGACAGACCATATAAATGCCTGGAGTGTGGAAAGAGCTTTATTGACAAATGGCACGTTACTTTCCACCTAAGAATGCACACAGCGGAAAGACCATATATATGCATAGAGTGTGGAAAAAGCTTTTGTCAGAACTCAGAACTTACTCGTCATAAGAGGACCCATACTGGGGAGAGACCATATAAATGCATCCAGTGTGGGAAAGGGTTTACTCATAAAAGTGGCCTTATTAGTCATGAAAGAATTCATACAGGGGAGAAACCATTTCAATGTACAGAATGTGGAAAGACCTTTGCTCAGAAGGGACACCTTAAATCTCATGACAGAATCCACACTGGGGAGAGGCCCTATAAATGCATGGAGTGTGGAAAAAGCTTTCATTGGAACTCACAACTTATTAATCATGAGAGGATCCACACTGAGGAGAGATCGTATAAATGCATACAGTGTGGAAAAGGGTTTACTCAAAAAAGTGGTCTTATTTGTCATGAAAGAATCCATACAAGGGAGAAACCATTTCAATGTACAGAATGTGGAAAGAGCTTTGCTCAGAAAAGACACCTTAAATCTCATGACAGAATCCACACTGGGGAGAGGCCCTATAAATGCATGGAGTGTGGAAAAAGCTTTCATTGGAACTCACAACTTATTCATCATAAGAGGATCCATAATGGGGAGGCCGTATAAACGCATGGAGTATGGAAATAGTTTTCATTGGAACACAGATCTTTGTCATGAACCCACACCACTTCTAGAAGTGCATGGCGTGTGGAGAGCTACTCAGAAAAATTATCTTACTAATCATGAGTCTATACGGGAAAGAGACCATATAAATGCACAGAATGGAAAAAGCTTTGCTCAAAGTAGAAAACTTAATTCTCAAAAGGATCCACAGAGAATAGAGACCATATAAATGCATGTAGTGTGGAGAAAGCTTTAACAATCAAAAGACATTTACTCACAAAAGAATCCATGGGGTGGGGGGACAACACTATATATTGTATGGAGTATAGATATAGTTTTATTGGGAAAGAACATCTTACTCATCATAAATAGATTCAGTTGTGGAGGAAATCTTCTAAATGGACAAAGTAGAAAGGCCTTCAAGTAGAAACTCTTATCTGATTCACCAGTGAAGGATCCACACGGGAGAAGTCGTATGTGGAATGGTAAACTCGGGAAGGACACTATAATTCTCATAAAATAATGCCTACAGAAGAAACTATATAAATCTATGGAAAGAAATTCTGAACAATGCTAGTCCTGAATATTTGAATTCATTCAGAGAAGCTAAATTTTCCTTTGCCTATTTTCACCTGCATTCTTACCCCCACCCCCACCCCCAATACTGTGGAAACAGGGACGCAAAATAGGAATTAAGGCCTTCACTTTCCTTCCTTTTGCCCATTGCCATCTCATTACCTTTTCCAATCAGAGGAGTAATGGCTTCCTTGACTTCCCTCTTAATTTACCTGAAAACCACTATATAAAAAGAGTTTACATGCATTAATCAAATTTAGAAAGAATTCAACCTGCACTTATCTTAATTCCCAGAAAATTCTGCTCATATTCTTTTCCTTCCTCTTAAGAAGTCTTGTCGTTTACCTTTGTTATCTCCTGACCAGGAGATGAGATCAACTCCAGAAAGATAAGTACTTTTTGAGTAGTTGCCAAGGCAATTATTTCATACTATCGTAACTTTCCAATATATCGTGGAGAAAAACCTTTATACTCTTACAGTCTTGGAACCTTACTAATCTCTTATGACATGTAATTCTACAGCTTCTACAGGAACGGAACCACTTTGAGAGGTCAATTTCTGTGGGGTTTTAGGTAGCGCAGCCCCTTGAAACCAGATGAACTGTATAAGAATCCACGTGCCAGGAAAGACAAGGAGAAAAAGTGAACAAAAACTCAAGACTTCAACAGAATTGAAATAGATATAAAAGAGAAAAGATGCATGGCAGATTGCACTGAGTAGAAAAAGGATTCCTTTATTGAGTCTATGGAGATTCTTAATTGAATTTTCTTTGTTTTTGCTTGAAGATGTTTCACTTCTTATCCAAGAAGTTGAAAACCAAAGAAACCTGTTGGATGAAAAGCTAAAAACAAAGTCCAATTGTCTTTTGAAAAAAAAACAGCTTTGGAAGTCTTGAGTGTCATTGCAGGAATACAGACAACAAAGATGACAAATTGGTGTAAAAAGTATTTATTGCTTACATACTTATTTAATAAATGTAGTTGATGTGTGGCTGCCTTCAGCAATTTCATTTTGTCACATTTGCAGCACCATCCATGTCGTCTCCCTCCCTTTCTTCAAGACTTCAAGAGAACCGAAATAGATATAAAACAGAAAAGATGTAGGGCAGATTGTGCTCTGTAGAAACCGGGGGATGCCTTCCTCAAGTCTATGGATGTCCAGGGCAGAGGATCCCCTGCCTTTCCCACTTTGGGCTCAGGGAAATGGTTCTGTGAGATCGATGGGGTGGGGAAGCTGACATGCAACTCCCTTTGCATTTGCCCACTGCTTTGCCTAAGTGGGAATGTGTGAGTGCACAAGCACACTCGACCGCCACTTCCGCAACCCCATTCTGTAAGTCCCAATTCCCAGTAGTGGGCCATGGCCCAGGGGGGTTGGGGGTCTCCCAATCCAGGTCATGATTGTCCCAAAGGTGTTTTTTCAAAAGACAACTGGACTTTGATTTTGCTTGTGAAGACATTTTGCTTCTCATCCAAGAAGCTGGGAACTGAAGAGGCTCCTTGGATGAGAGAAGCAGAATGTCTTCAAGCAAAAATCAAAGTCAAGTTGTCTTTTGAAAAAGCACCTTTGGGAGTTCTTCCCCAGTTATCATCGCTGAAATACAGATAACAGGACGAATAAAATGGTGTGAAGGAACTCCCAAAGTATATCTTGATGGCATACCGTATTTCCTTGAAAATAAGACCCTGTCATGTTTGGAGCTCCAAAATAAGCATTAGGGCTTATTTTCGTGGAAACCATTTCAGGGTGATCAGCCTGGTTGGGCATCCCATCTCCCAGGCATGTGGACAAAAGGCAGCGAGTGCACGGGGGCCAATGTCCGGCAGCAACTGCAACCCTCTGGACACTTGGTCAGCACACTTGGGGGCTGCACAGCCCATGCAGCACAGGTGAGTTGATTACTTGTCCAAGCAGCAAACGGCAGAGGATGTGCAGGAGCGGGGAAGCATGCAATCTGGATATACCACATGGGCTGAAGGAAAGCTGAGAGTTGGTGGGCTGGAGCGGGTGGACACGGGAGGCTCATCTGCATGGTGGCATTGGCATCATCCAGAAGCAGAGGCGTTGGGGTGAAGGCATGCAATCCTGACGAACCGCGTGGGCTACAAGCAAACAAAGATGGTGGGACCAAGTGGGTAGGTGGCCATGGGACTCCTGTCTTTGCATCACTCGGGTTGCCTGTGGCCTGCCCAGAGCTTCAAGATAGCCTGTCTTCCCACCTCAATGCCTCCGCCTGCTGCCAGTACCTCCACACGAAGACAAGCTTCCCACAGCCGGCTGCCTGCTCCAGCCCACCAATTCGGCTTTCCAGCAGCCTGTGCAGCGCATCCAGTACACCTGCCTTCCCGACCTGCACCTCTGCCTTTGTGCAAAGACGAGCAATACAATTTTTTGAAAACATCTTGGGGAGTGAAAAGCTGGAATATCCTTTTCCATCCTCGTCCAAGTTTTTGGCTCCAGTAAGCACAATCACTTTGGAATGAAATGGTATTCAGTAAAATACTTTACCAAATCATAAGTTTAATATTGTTATCCATATTGCTCAATTTCAGCATAAGTATAACTGCTTGTATTGAAACTAAGCAATGCAGATAACTCTTATAAGCGCGAGCATCTGGTTAGCCACCATGGCAGAAATGGCTGCAGTTCAGTCATCTTCCTGAGACGTGGTTTACCATTTGCTCACTGAACGTGGTAAATCTTTTTTTTGTAACCATTTTTTTGAAGTAGTGCAGCCCCTTGAAACCAGATCAACTCTTCAAGAAACAAGAAGCCAGGAAAGATCAAGTAGAAAAAGTCAAGATTTCAACATAGTAGTGTTGTGAAAAAAAAATCAGTCTGGTTCAGTTCAAAGTCAGGAGAGAGGCCCTGGAAATAAAATGGAGGCTAGCTGCTTAGGAAAGAAGGTCCGTTTATTGATGAGCAGATCCACAACATGCAGTTCTGGAACAACTGACCAAATGGCTCAACGGGTGGATGGATCTTTACAGGTTTCTGGGGTTTTGTGTTCGAAATACTTCAGGGCATTCTGCAATGTAGTGAGCCTGGTGTTCTTTTGCTATTCTAATGGTGGTGGGTTAATGCTATTATGTCCTAAAAGGTCACTACCTGTCCTCAGAATTTGGGTGGGGGAATGCAAATTAAATCCCACCATTTGGATATGGTGCAGTGGCCTATGGGTGGAGTTTTCACCTCACAATTAGAAGGCTGCGAGTTCAATCCTAGGTAGCGGCATATATTTCTCTAGGCACAATGAGTAAATCTCTGCTTCAAACTCTGGATTGGTGACAGGAAGGGCGTCCGGCCAGTAACTACTCAACTCCATTCAGTTGCCCCTACTCTACTCCAATGCAAGGGATTACGGGTCATTAAAAGAAAAAGAAAAAAGGAGATGAAGGTGTTTTGTTTGTGAATAATCTTAATGGGCACAAAATCTGCTGGGAGCAATTAAGAAAGACTGGGACTGCTTTCTGCGTCTTAAGAACATTTTTTTTTTTATTTCTCCTTTGGGGAAATACAATAGTTTATCTCTTTTAATATTCCTGAAAATATTCCAGAAGGGGTGGGTGGGCTTCTTACAGCAGAAATAGAAACCAAAAACGTAATGGGCAGATTGTACCCTGTAGAAAAAGGAGGATTCCTTCTTTGAGTGTCACCACATGAATACAGACAACAGAGTCCAAACCGGTTTGGAGAAATCCCCCAAACAGTTATTGCTTACATAATTATTCCATAATATATAGCGTATTATATAATTACACAGCATAACAATAAATTTACTGGCGGGAAGGAAAGAGAAATCCCAGGTGCTCAGAACCAGCAAGCTAAGATTCCATTCAAAGGCGCTTTGCTCTATTCCGGCCGGGCTCTTTCCTGTATCCGCGCATCCCCCTCCAATCCCACCTTCCAAATACTCCGCCACCACGTGACTTCGGTCGACCTTTGAGCGTCTACAGAGAACAGGGCATGCGTAGAAGACCTTTGCCAGGTCCGACCGTCGGACACAGAGGATAGGACAGGCGGTAGTTGCCTTATGAGACGCTCTAATCAAGAGCATGAGGGATCAGAGTCTTGTGCCTCTCTAGGAAGTAATCATATCTCACCGAGTCTGTTGGGGGGCCTGGCGAGCGCGGGAAATTTTGGCGGGAGTGACTTGCAGCTTCTCTGCCTCAGAAGCCCTGAGGGGCGGAGCCCCACCCCCTTCTTCTCGCTGAAACCGGGAAAGGGGCGGGAAGAATCGGCGGAGGAGGGTCCGCTTTGACCGAATTTCCCCCCGTTCGGGCTGAGCTGAAGCCGGAGACCGAATGGAGGCCCGGGGGTCTCCCCTTCAGGCGGGGAGCGGCCTCCCCGAGGGTCCCCGCAGCTCCGAGGCTGAGCGCTGGCGCTTCCGCAGCTGCGTCTCCCGGGAGGCCGAGGGACCCCGGGCGCTTTGCAGCCGCCTGCACCGGCTGTGCCGGGGGTGGCTGCGGCCCGAGCGGAGCAGCAAAGCGGAGATGCTGGACCTGGTGGTGCTGGAGCAGCTGCTGGCCCTGCTGCCCCCGGAGCTGTCGGGCTGGCTGAGGGAGTGCGGGGCGGAGAGCTGCGCCCAGGCGGTGGCCCTGGCCGAAGGCTGCCTCCTCGGCCCCGCAGCCTCCCCGGAGCCCGGAAAGGGGCGGCAGGTGAGGCACTTTCGTCCTCTTCTACGTCTCTTGTCTCTCTTCCTTATAGATAATCGCAGAGAGAAAGACATCCAGACAACTCCTGTTGGGATGGTGTAATAGTATGTGGGAATAACTTTGTGGGACGTTATTCACTCATTCTATTTTCCCTCATAGTTTGTCATGGACAGGACAACCATAATGCAAAAGATATCTTAATTCCCCCATGGGGGTGGAAGGGGAAATGTCACAAAAACCCTTTCTAGTATTTCCAATCAGGATTCCCAAACCAGGGACTCAGACTGAATCCAAGAGGGATCCTCTATAGCTATTGCTCAAAATCCCACCCACCCACAAATCATGTTTCTATATCTCAGTTGGATCATCCAAGTTCTCTAGTCCTTTCAGAAATCTTGATCAGTACCATTTGCTTTGAATTGAATGTGAACGTAAGGTAAGTCAATTCATTAAGTGAATTCCCCTAATCTATTCCCAATTTGTGGCATATCATTCTTTTAGTCCACCTTAGGATATTATTGCACTCTGCATGTCCCTTTGATACTAGAATATATCATCCATTAAAGTTGAATATCCTTCAGAATCATTTTGCAAATTGATTTATTGAGCAAATCTGCCAAAAGGTTGCACTCCATTGCAACAGAGATTCTCCCTAGTTCATTACTTTTCTATATATTCAAAATTATCTTAAAACATTTATCACTAAAAGTTAAACCTAACTGGGAATTTGTTAGAAAAAAATGAAGTATCCAAATTGTTTTAATGAGAGTCTCAACGTTTCAGGGCATTTTACCCTGAAAAGCACTCGGTGTACATTCCAAGATCTACTTCTGAACTTCCAGGTTGGTGGTCTCCTCATGGATAGGATAAAATTAAATACATTCACAACGAAGGAAAGGCCAAAATTGTCAAGGAAAGGAGAGGAGATAAATAAGCAGCTCCTGTTCCAAAGGAAAATAGGAAATAAAAAAGAAGCAACTCACAAAAGTGGCAGAAAATCTCAAGTTGTCTCATTTTGATTTGAATTGGAAAAATACACGTGGAAAGGAAAAACTTAAGCAAACTAACATGGTTAGTTTGAAGTCATTTGAAAGTGGATTATAAATCAGGCTTTTTTTTTCAGTTTCAGGAGCCATTGATTGAGGAGATTTCAGCAGAGCTCCAGGGAAGAGGAGATCCATCCAATGATTCTGAAGAGCTTCTTTTCAGGAGGATCCAACTGGGACCACGTTGTCAGGTAAGTGTAGATTGAAATGTTTAAACCAGGATTCGCCAACCTTTTGGACCTTAGGGACCACCAAACTCATAATTTTAAATCCCAGGGACCACTAATTGGTTCTTTGGGCATGGCCTAATTTGGGCTTGGTGGTCATGTGACTGGCTGGGCATGGCTTGTATATAAATATTATAAATATTTATATAAATATTGAATTTTTTTATAAAAAAGCAACTTTTACCCAAAATCAGGCAAAGCAGGCAGGCAGATTGAGTTACTCACAGAATCATTCAGTGATCGATCTATCTGCCATTGGCAAGCTCAGTCTGTCACATAAAATTGCCGTGAGTCTGCACTGAATAATAGAACCTTCAGTCCTAAGGGAGGTTCGGCTGTGCTTAAAAGCAGAGCCAAATATCTAAAGACTAGCTAGAAAGCAAGAAATCCAACCATTTCCTGCTTCCTAGCTAATTAATCTCCTGGCACAGCAGAACACCTGATGCTCAGAAAAAGGAAAAATAGCAATTTAGCAGGCAAGTTTGCCTGGTAAGGAGTGAGTGGGCGGGGAGGGTTCCTGCGGGCCATGTGGGTGGTACAGCCTTGTATTTCTGCACAGCCTGGATTAATTGCTTTGGGGGGGTGCTCTGGGGGTGAGATTTCTCTACAGCCCACCAAAATTTTCTCACAGACCACCAGTGGGCCACGACCCACCGGTTGTTGACCGCTGCTTTAAATAACTTCATTTATGAGCTTTGAAAACCAAATGCCAAGTGTATGTGAATTTGAACATGGCATCTCCACAGAATGCCCCACTGAGCCTTATTGATTCAAGGTTGAGGATAGTCCTAGGAATGCAAACAAAGTTCATTTCAATTCACAAGAGGAAATATAACTTATATGTTAGAACAGTTTAACAGTTTAATCTTTCTTAATATCTTTGGAAATACTTGGGGATAGCAGTTAAAAAATTAAAGACATGAACTGAAATAATACCAATTGAACAAAAATTGGTATTTTGAGCCAAAAAAGCCAAAAGAGTTCTAGGCTGCATAAACAGAGGGATAGAATCAAGATCATGTGAAGTGTTAATACCACTTAGAATAATGCATCTAGTTTTGATTGCCATAATGTAAAAAAGATGTTGAGACTCCAGAAAGAGTGCAGAGAAGATCAACAAGGATGATTAGAGGACTGGAGGCTAAAACATATAAAGAATGGTTGCTGGAATTGAGTATGCCTTGTTTGATGAAAAAAAGGACTGGGGTGACATGATAGCAGTGTTCCAATATCTCAGGGGATGCCACAAAGAAGAGGGAGTCAAGCTATTCTCCAAAGCATCTGAGGGCAGGTCAAGAAGCAATGGGTGGAAGCTAAGCAAGGAGAGAATGGACCTGGATTTAAGGAGAATTTTCCTGATAGTTAGAACAATTATTCAATGGAATAACTTGCCTCCAGAAATTGTAAATGCTGCAACGCTGAAAGTTTTTAAGGAGAGATTGAATTAACCATTTGAAATGGTATAGGGTTTCCTGCCTGAGCAGGGGGTTGGACTAGAAGACCTCCAAGGTTCCTTCCAACTCTGTTACTCTATTCTATTTTAAAATTGCTTCAGTGATAGTCCAATACATCCATTTAAAAATAAATTACAGGATGGGCAAATTTCTCATATAAAACCTGTTAGTCAAAGCTGAGAAGTTTTAATAGTAAGACTGTTGTTCAAGTGACTTTGATATTTTCAGGATCATGTACAACATTTTGAAATAGGGCAGATAGAAAATTCCTAAAATAGGTATGTGCTGTTTTCTAACAAATTTGTGTTTTACTGGGCCAGAGACAAAATCTTCCTCTGCACAAAATCTTTTTGGTGAATTCTTCCAGGCCAGGGGAGGGGGTCCCCAAGCAGTGCTACAGCTTGGATGCATCTAAGCTATATTTTGTGCCTTTAAAAAACAGCATGGAGGAGGTGGAGGGGGGCTTCCCACCCTTAAGGACTATGTGCACCTTCAGGGTGTATGTCTGTCTTAGGATTTGGTCTTTTGCAAAGCTCTCTTTTGGAATTAAGAAAAAAACATGAGAGGACAGTCATAGGGGGAAAATATTTGTTTTGTTTCTAGGACTCTGATCCGTTGGAGGAGGTGGCTGTGGACTTCACAGAGGAGGAGTGGGCACTGCTGGATTCTAGCCAAAAGGCCTTGTGCAAGGAAGTCATGCTGGAAGTTGCTATGAATATGGCTGCTCTGGGTAAGCATCCTCTTTGCTCTGGGTTCTGTTGATTAGGAAAGGTGTTTTAAGTGGGAATTAAACAGGGAAGATACATGCACTCAGTTGCATAAGCTGGTGAGAACTCTAATGACTATCACCTGTAAAATCTTTCCTAATCTCAGGGAAATCAGGATCACAAGGTATAGTATGCAGTGGACACCCACATGTTCAAAAGCCCCATACACTTCCCTTTGGTTCCCTTTAACTGCCAGGACCATAAACCAGTCCAGGCATGTCATGGGCAACTTTGTCCACAGTTGTCATCACAGCTACTCTTCCAGAAAACAACAAGGGCCTTGGCAGAAATGCTCACTGTATCGTTGTGAAAGGCCTTAGATGAGCAGATTGATCCAACAACACAAAGCCTTAATATGTTTCAGGGCTGAAAAATCTCTTGGATATCATGAAGAGTATCATTGATAACAATTTCAACCCAATGTCTGACATCAATCCAATGTTTGACAAATTGTTGGTGCCAAGCCTGATACTCAGATAGGCATATTCGCCATCATTTTAAATTCTAATGAGAATTTCTGAAGTTTTTTTTTCTAACCAGGTGATGGTGATACCCTGGAGAATGAGAATGACAAGCATCCAAGGATATTTAAACTGCAAACGGCAGTGTCTTCAAAGAGCCATTCCTTCTCTCTTACTTTACCTAAAATACTGGATAGGAAACATGAACCACAAAGGTTTGTAAACCATGAGAAGGATTTAAGTTTAAAGAAAAAGATGAAAATATGCACTAAGTGTGGAAAGAGCTTCAGTAGAAAATGTAGTCATTGCAATCAGAGGATTCCCATTGGTGAGAGTCCATATAAATGCCCAGAGTGTGGAAAAGCCTTTTCTACAAACTATAATCTGACTCGTCATCAGTGGATCCATACAAGAGAAAAACCACATAATTGCCAGGAGTCTGCAGAGATAGTCACTGAGAGTACTTATATTACTTCTCATCAAAGGATCCACATAGGGGAAAGACCATATAAATGCATAGAGTGTGGAAAAAGCTTTCTTTGGAACACAGATCTTATTCATCATGAGAGGACCCACACTGGAGAGAGACCATATACTTGCATGGAATGTGGAAAGTGCTTTGCTCAAAAAAGATATCTTACTGATCATGAAAGGATCCACTCAGGGGAGAGACCATATACCTGCATGGAATGTGGCAAGTGCTTTGCTCAAAAAAGATATCTTACTGATCATGAAAGGATCCACTCAGGGGAGAGGCCATATAAATGCATAGCGTGTGGAAGTGACTTCCGTACAAGGCGTAATTTGACTCATCATCAGAGGACCCACACAAGTGAAAAAACATATAGTTGCATGGAATTTGGAAAGAGATTCACTGAGAGTAGTGATATTACTTTCCATCAAAGGATTGACACAGAGGACAGACCATATAAATGCCTGGAGTGTGGAAAGAGCTTTATTGACAAATGGTGCCTTACTTTCCACCTAAGAATGCACACAGCAGAAAGACCGCATAAATGCATGGAGTGTGGAAAAAGCTTTCGTCAGAACTCAGAACTTATTCGTCATAAGAGGACCCATACTGGGGAGAGACCATATAAATGCATCCAGTGTGGAAAAGGGTTTACTCAGAAAAGTGGTCTTATTAGTCATGAAAGAATTCATACAGGGGAGAAACCATTTCAATGTACGGAATGTGGAAAGAGCTTTGCTCAGAAAGGACACCTTAAATTTCATAAAAAAATTCACAGGGCAGAGATCGTATAAATGCTTGAAGTGTGGGAAAATCTTTTATTGGAGCACAAAACTAAAATAATGCCTACAGAAGAAATTGTATAAATCTATGGAAGGAGATTCTGAACAATGCTAGTCCCAAATATTTGAATTCATTCAGAGCAGCTAGATTTTCCATTGCCTATTTTCACCTGCATTTCCCTCCCCCCCGCCCCCTTTCCTGCCTTTTGCCCATTGCCATCTCACTGTCTTTTCCAACCAGAGGAGTAATGGCTTCCTTGACTTCCTTTTTAATTTACCTAAAAACCACTATATAAAACAAATTTATCAAATTTAGAAAGCATTGCAACCTGCAGAATTGTTTAATTCCCACAAAATAGTACTCATGTTCTTTTCTTTCCTCTTAAGTCTTAGCTAAATAAGTCTTCTCATTTCCCTTTGTTATCTCCTGACCAGAAGAAAAAGCAGTGAGATCAGCTCCAGAAAGATAACCTTTTTTGAGTAGTTGATTATTCCATACTACTTTAGCTTCCCAACATAGTTTGGAGAAAAACCTCTTTATACTCTTACAGTCTTAGAATCTTACTAATAAACTCGGATAACAGATAATCAAAGTTGGAAGGGACCTTATAGGTCATCTAGTCCAGTAGTCCCCAACCTTTTTTGTACCAGGGACCAGTTTCACGCAGAAAGACTTTTTCAAGGACTGGTTGGGATTTATTATTTATTTATTTATTTATTTTTATTTTATTTGCTATTACACTATCAACTCACCAAAATTAACCAATGTTGGAGGATTACTAAAAATGCGTATAAATGCAA